>NC_036444.1:6653197-6958419 GCF_002775205.1 Xiphophorus maculatus
AAAAGGTTATCTATTTTTGGAGAGCACAGCTCCGGATGTGAATGAGGCAATTTCAGGCCTTGATGATCTCGGATCAGAGGGTCCCTTTGGATCCAAAATAAAAGGAGCATGGGGGAGGCCAGCAGATGGGGAGGTAACAGAGACAGAAAGAAAGAAGGAAGAAAAATCACCCTGGGGTAATTTACCGCACTGCGCAAACAAGCCAGACAACACAATGAATCTCCTCTTCCCCTCTCAACTTAATTGGAAATTAATGTTTTATCACATGCACAGGTTGGCTTGCTGTTAAATATAATGAAAAATAACAACAACAAAAACAAAATGCAGTTCACATTTACTGAACAGTCAGTAGTGCTGGATCTCCAAAAAAATACTGGATGTAAAACTTAATTAAACATGTTTGCGCTAGTGGTATAAAACTCAACTCAATCCACTGTTTCCAAAAAAAATCCTGCATTTAAATTCTCCTGTCAACTCATTCAAAATTAATCTGATTTCTACATGTTGGAGCAGATTCACCCCCTGTTTTCTGTTTATGGAGAACCCCATTAAAATGTTTTGATTCCCTGTGGTTCTGAACGTTTTGGTAGTTAAACTCTGCCCTCTGCAGGACTTCAGCTGAACACATCTTATTCATGTCAGGCCTGACAGAGGCGAAGCCCTGCAGGAGGAAATCTGTGAAGGAAATCACTCATGGTGGCGCTAATGCAGTCGTGAGAAGAGCCAGTCTGCCAAATTTGAGCTCCAGCTGGCTGATGATATTCTGTGTGTTGATGAGGAGGAAGAGGACAAAAAGTTGGGTGTGTGTTTGCAGGGAAGGGATGCTCCTGAGCCTAAACAAGCATATGGTCCCTCCCTGGGCCTCGACGCAGCAACACGGCAGGCTGCACCGCTAATGCACTTTTTAATGCACAGAAAGAGCTAACACTCCTTCCTTCCTTAAATTGTTTTGACTGTTTTTGTTTTATATAAAGGAATATAACCTTCTTTTTTTAAAGTAATAACATTCTGATAAGATAACATCTTATAGCGACCATTCGGGATTGTTTTGTTTAAAGGTTACAAACAGGTAATATCTTCATATTTTGTTATAAATTCTGATTAGTTGGTTCTAGAAGCTGAAGCTAATAGCTAATAAAGAAGGGGACTAAAACAAAGTGAACTACTAACATCTTAAAACAACTCCAGTTCCCAAAACACCATAGTGGCTAATTTCAGCAAAATTTAATTAAACATTAAACTGTTCCTGATGATTATTTACAACAGAAATGGAAGTTGGGGTCAGTGCACCACCAATAATCTTCCTGAATGAAACATATTTAAAGTGAAACATGTACAGGTCTCTGTGTAATATAAAAAGTAAAGCACTACAAAAAGCAAAACATACCACAGCAGCTTCAGTGGACCTAATATTTTGTTGTTTTTATGCTTTTAACATATAATAATATTAATAATTACAATGATTTGTACCAGAAACTGAGGTTGGAGTTGGTGCACCACTAAGAATCTTCCTGATAAATCAATGAACACGTAAACGTTTATAATAAGAGCTACTGTTTAATACAAAGGAACTACAAAAAGAAAAATATATTTCAGAAATTTGTATAAATTCTGATTAGTTGGTTCTAGAAGCTAAAGCTAACAGATAATCCAGAAAAGCACAAAGACAAAGTTGACTTCTACCATCTTAAAACAACTCAAGTCCCCAAAATATTATGGTGGCTAATGTAAGAATCATTTAATTAATTTTCAAGCTGTTGGCGATGACTATTTACAACAGAAACTGAAGTTGGAGTCGGTGCACCACCAATAATCTTCCTGAATGAAACATATTTAAGGTGAAACATGTTGACGTTTCTGACAAGAGCAACTGTCTAATATAAAAGTAAAGATCTACAAAAAGAAAAAAATATCACAACAGTTTTAGTGGACCTAATATTTGTGATTAAATCATTATACGATGATTTACACCAGAAATTGAGGTTGGAGTCGGTGTACCACCAATAATCATCCTGAATGAAACGTTTTTAAAGTGAAACATAGAGGTTTCTGGTAAGAGCTATTGTTTGATACAAAGGTAAAACAATAAAAGAAGCAAAAATATTACAGTAGTTTCAGTGGAGATTAATTTTTGTGATATTTACACTGTCCATATATAATAATAATGATAATATTGGCGGTGCACAGCTTCCTATCTTAATTTCCGTTGCAAGTTTTCACTGACTTCTTTGCAAATAAGCTTCCATTGTAGATATGACAATAGTTTTAAGATTGGTAGAAAGCATTTGAATAAAAAGTTGTGACATTTGTTAGTTGTTTTAAGACAGTAGGGATCCATTTTGGTGTTGGTACCACTTGGACTAACTGTTACCTTTAACAACTAATCTGGATTTAAATCATATGAAGATTATGCCTAATTTTACGCATTAGAGCATAAAATTGTGAGACTCCACTGCTTTTAATCTAGAACTATTGCTTTAAAAGATTTATTCCTTAAATGTAAGATTATTTTGTATTTTGCTTTTTTCACCTTTTAAATCTTAAAACACTTTTTAGACTATAAACATGGTATATACTCAAATATAAACAATAAATATGAATCTGTGATAATCATCCAACATCTATTAAAATCCACTGAGGCTTCGCAGCTGTGAGGGGCGAACCTCAAGATTGATTAAACGGTTTTAGCGCAACAATCCCAGTCGATTCATTCTTCATGCTTGACCACCATCTTGATTCCTAACAACATTACGTCACCCTGCTGGACGTTCTTCACTTGACCTCCAGTTCAGCGGCTCAAACGTGAAAAAATAACATGAACATTCTGCTTTCCATACAAATAAGGGAGGATTATCATGAAAAAGGTTGCTGTTGCAGTATAAATAGACCCATATGCTATGACATGCTGGTTTACTGCCACGTTTACAGTAATCCACAGCTGTGGCTGGTACGTAGCATACAGGTCTCTCCTCCTGCTATAAATCACAGAGGAAAGTCAATAGAGTTGTTGGGATTTATCTTGGTTTAAGTCCTCTCCCTGGAGGTGATTTTTCCGTTGATGAGCTACACAAGCTCAACCTTAAAAGCAATTCAAACGCACGAGTCATTTCCTTTAAATGCTCCCCTGTCAGCGAATGAATCCCTTATGGGCTGAACAATTTGATTTTCATGAGTTACTAAGAACTACATTGGAAACATGCTGACTGACAATGTTATATATAGAGAGTTAATTTTTTCTGACAAATTGTCTAATAATCAGTGCTCCACTTACAGATGAAAATACAGAAAGAAAATGAGAAACACCGGCGCAGAATAGATGTTACATAAGTTGAATACTGTCACAGTAAGCAATTAATAAACTAAAATGAGAACAATTATTTCCTTCCTGAAGATTAATATTATTTTGAAGGTTTTTCTTTATGGCTTTGGTTGTAAGTGGCTTTTATTTACATTTTATTTATTGTTTTGGTTGTGTTTTATTTTTTATTGTGCAGTTATAGTGTTAAGTGTATTTGACATAATTAAATTTTAATGAACTTTGAGGAGACAAACTTGCCATATTACTTGAAAATTTTCTCAAACAACAATATTATTGTTTATCTTGATAATTTCTGTGACAATTTATTGTCCAGTAAAATTTGTTACCATGACAGGCCTACACAAGTATTCAGTGTCCTTGAACTTTTCCATAGTTTGACAGTTTGGAACAAACAAACACATGTGCAACTATACAACAGTACATCTTTGAAAAGCAGAAGTGGAGCTTCCTGCACAACCAACAACAATGCAGCAAGGGGTTTCTGGATGGTAAATCAACAACCAAACACTTGACTTTTCTTGCAGGCTTGCAGCTGTGATTGTAGAAGAAGGTGGTTTTCATTTCAATTCACAATTATTCGGGACATTTATTGTCACTCCAGTTTATTGGAAGAAATTCAGACTCAGGTCCCAGTTTAAGAACCCTTATAAATAATTCTGTGTTGGTCTTTCACAATCCCAATAGAGTACATTGAAGTTTGTTGTGATGAGACAAAATTGGAAAAAGATCATTCTTTTGCAATTATTATTTGGTCGTTAGTTGTTTTGTATTTCCATTTTATTTACTGTTTTGATTGTGTTTTATTTTAGATATGTAAAACATCTTCGAGTTCCAGTTTTAAGTTTTGTTTAATTTTTTTTAACTAAATTAAAGTTTTGGCTTTTGGCTTTTGAGAGGGCAAACTTGAATTATTAAGCCGCATTGCTTGAAAATGATCTCAAAATAATAGTATTTGTGCATTTATCAGATTATTTCCCTCATTTATTTCAGGTTTTTCTTTTTTTTTCATGAGAAAATGTGAGAACAAAGTCACACAGGACTTCTACAGGGTCAACACATTGGTACACGGTGTGTGACATAATGCTTTTAAATACAGTCTGTGCACAACGGCCTACAGTGACCCACCATATGTCAGATCGGTGAACACATGGACCTTGCTTCAAGAAATGCACTCAACATCTGCGATGCAACGCTCAGAAACGTCACGCATGATCTGCTGCACTTCCTGAGTTTCCATTAACCACAGAATTACGCAAATCGAAATTATAAAAATAAATTTCAATTTCAAAAGTTCATCCTAACAAAAGTGTTAGGATGAAGTGTTTTTTTCCCAGCCGTATCAAAATATATGTATTTCACAAAACTGCAATGGAAACTAGTGATGTGCAGATTGATACTGAAATATTGATACAAAACCTATATGCTTAAAGATCGATTCTCAAATCAAAGTATGAATACTTTCAATACTGAAGTTATTTGAGATAATGTAGTTTAACAAGAGCATATTAGAAAGTAGCTAAATCATTGAGATCTTGCCTAAATGAGACCAGGTTGATGAGAACTACCTTTTATTCCGCCTTGTAAGTGTGTAATGTGAAAAACGTAATACCCACAGGCCGATCATAAAAGAAATCATTCATGGAGCCATTTCAGTTTTCACTTTTTAGTAGTTCTTAATAACTAAACAATGATTTAAGGTTATTACTTTACTTTTTTTGGTTTGTAACAACATTTTCACATATTTTGTATGATTTTCTGCTGTTGTTAAAATTGCTTAACCATAGTAAGCAAGGCTGAAGCCTCAATGTACTTCTGAGTTTAAAATAAATTCATTAGAGAGAAGTCAAGATTTGAATTACATCACATCTTTAATATCAGTATCGGATCGGTATTACCGATACCAGCTTCAATTTTACTCAGTATTGGATTGAAAGGAAATTGGTGGTGTCGAACGTCACTAATGGAAACATTTCACTTGCATCACGAGTCACATGAGCGAAGCCGGATGTCACTAGCGGAAATGACAAAGAAGACAACAGGAAGTAGTCTGAGGATGATGGTTTGTTTTTATTTTTTTCACACAATTCGTAAAAAGTTGTTTCATTCAAACGTGTTAAATCAGACCCCACATATGTAGCCGCTGCAATGCCTAAATAAGACGTTCTATGATGGCTGATAGATGATGAGCACCAAATATATACAGAGTTGGGTAGTAACCAGTTACATTTACTCAGTTACATTTACTTGAGTAACTTGAAATAATTTACTTGCAGGAGTATTTTTACTACGTTGTGTGTTTTACTTTCACTTGAGTAGTTTCATTATGAAGTATTTCTATTCTTACTTGAGTAAGATTTCTGAATTTTCTACCCACTGAATGAAAAACAAACATGTTTTAACCAAAAATTCACCAGACACAGATCTGCAGTTTTTGTTAGTTTCATTAGTTATTTTTATTGAAAGAAACTGATTTGGGGAAAAAATTATTTGAAATACCCAAAATTTTCACTCAACTTTATATTTCAATTTGTCTGTTTAAGTGATTTTTAAATATTAAGTGATTTATAATTTGATCAGTTACTCAGTAGTTGAGTAGTTGAGAGCAAATACTTTTTACTTTTGAGTAATTTCTTGGATGGCTACTTTTACTTTAGTAAAAGTTGAAGTACTCTTACTTGAGTACAATTTTTGGATACTCTGCCCACCCATTAATATATCTCATGTATGTTTGCCATGATTTTCAATGTCTTCTCTCATGAACATGAATTTTGATTTAATTTCTTATTCAATGGAAACACCGCAATTGCGAAATCAAGTTTTTTTTTAGCAGAACATGGACAAAGATTTACGCACGTTTGAAATGGAAACGCAGCTACTGTCGCATGTAAAACCTTCCCTGAATTAAATCCAACCAAGCCTCCGCTGCTTATCATCTAAAGGACAAAAAATAAATAAAAAATCATCCAATCGACTGTTGTTGTTACATAACAGACTTGTCTCACTTAGAGGAAATCAGCCGCTCCAATCAGAGCGCCTCCCCCTCTCCTGCGGGGCCGCTGGTGATAAATCTCCTGCACCCATCCGCGCCGCGCCTCCCGTCCCTGCCTCGGTGTGCCCCGTTCAGGTACGGCCCTCCATCGCACAGGAACAACCTCCCCTGATAACAGGCCCTCTGAATATGCAGATTGGTTAATTCAGCTGCAGTTGCTCTCTCTATAAATGCATCTGCAGCACTTTCCAACACTGAGCAGCGGATAAGTGCTTACGCCGGGGCTTTTTTCACCCTTTTTGTGGCGCTTGTGGTAGTTAGAGGGGAGTGCCTCTGTCCGCGGAAGACCGCAGCCAAGAATAAGATTTGAAAAGTGGAACAGGGGGAGCAGAACTAATAAGGGATTAAGACTCTGACCAGTGCAAACCTCAGACCCAGCTGGTGACTTATCCTCATCGGTTATGGAGTAATTAATTTAATTGTGCTTTTCATCTTGGCTTATGGCCGCCGCTGCTCCTGCTGATACAGTTGAAGCTTTCTCTGCAGCTCACCTGGTAGAACCCTCTGCAGCAAACATTACTGTAACATTTTTTAAAACAGCTGAGGGAGCAGTGCATGCAGTAAATACTGTATGTCTGAAAATCAAGAAAACACACACACACAAAAAACAACCTTCAGATGACAACAAGCCAGCAAAAAGAAGCTCTTTCTTTAAGCAGGGTTTAATTTTCACCCCCTTAAAGGATAAAAGATAGGAATCTCTGAATTCACAAATATTTTAAGCGTTCAGCTTGTGACCAAAATCATAAATTCATCTTAATTTGCTTTTCTGAATCTGAAAAATATAACATTTTTTTTCTGTCAGTGAATGCACCATACCTGAATTCTTCTAGGTCAAGGTAACTTGACGGGACGTTCAAGGTCCTTTTACAGATCTAGGTCTTCTAGCTTAACTTTTATGATTTACATTTTACACGATTTTTTTCTGCACTGACATTCTGTACTGTAAAATAGTCTGTTGTGTTTTTTAAGTTCAACACACATGCACATTGTGTACATTTGAAAAAATGTGAATACAATATCTGTATTCCAATAAGTGTGCAAATCCTGTACAGAACATTATTACTATTGTTGTTATTGCTAATCGTTAAACTTGTTTATATATTAGCACCTTTTGTGTGAACTATATGCCTGATGCTGTAATAACCTAAATTTATCCTTTCTGGGGTAACAAAGGTTATTTATATTCTTCTATTCTATTCTGATTTAGCATAGTTTTCTAATTCTTTGGACATACATTATTTCTTAAAAAATTATGGTTTTTGTAATTTAAAAAAGGGTTATTTTTACGAATTTTTTCATTATCAAAAGACCCAGTTACTAACATTTATTTCAAACCTTCTAAAAGCAGAAGAAAAATACAAACCTCTGAATAAATACCTTTTTCCTTCTTTCTTTCCTTTTTTATGGGCAGATGAGTGGATAAACCAATGATGTAAGAGCGTATTTTAAAGGAAACATATCAAAACTTGTCCATTGTTCATTCAGGCTGCGAGAAAGTGAGCGAGAGCAAGACCTTTAGTAGATAACAGGAAGTACAAGAAAAGTTGCTCTGCTTATTTATTTTGCCTCCAACATCTGTTTGTTATGGGAGAATGCTGCATGGACGCATTACAATATAAGCATCATATCAGTATATATATTGATAATTATTGATTAGTTTTTTTGTCTTAAATATATGAAATATTGCTCAACCAATGGCGTGACCTTTCCTGTTTTATCCACAGTTTTTACACTATGCTGCAGTTTTTTATTGTTAAGCACCTATGAGGCACAGTGGCAAAACCTGAAACTGCAGCTGCAAGTTACTCAACAGGTTGTTGCTAGGTAACCAAAGAGTGAGTGAGTTGCTAGGTAACCAAAAAGTGAGTGAGTTACTTAGCTATAATTCAAAATAAATTAAATTCAATTCAAAAATACTTTATTAATCAAATTAAATTAAATTAAGTTAAACTACATTAAATTAAATTAAATCAGCGTAAGTCTTTCCTCTGCCTACATTCCCCAGAATGCTGTGCGGTTCTGGATCAGAATTGAGCGAAATTATTGAATATTCTATCAAACATGTTAACTATTTATACTGATCACGTGTTTATCGCATTTTATATTGTTATTGATTGGATTTTCCAAATTTTGGATTTGGGAATGTTGGAAATCTTCTCCATGCTGAATTTGTATCAGTTAAAATTAGCAAAAGTTTTACAAAAAAATGTAACACCTGAAACACAGACCACAGAGCACTGGGTTTGTATTTTCAGAGCAGATACATTTTAAGTACAAGAAATTCCAGAAGTGAACGGCACTCTTCATGTGATAAACACACAGGGAGATCATTGTATCTCTCTAAAGCTATATAAATAAATAAACGACATACTGTAAATGCAGCATCTTTAAAATGAGATGGAGTGTTGTCAATAAACCCAGAATAATAGCTCCTGTGACAAACAAAGGCTTTGGCTACACTGAAAGCTGTTATTAACCACCACCATCGCCGCCACGCTTTATCTCAAAGGGGCTTTCTGCAGCCTTAGCACTAAAATTTGATTCAAGCTTTCTGTGAACAAGTGCAACGTTTGCCAACACAAATGACAGCAGGAGTCGGCCCTGCGCCAAACGTCCTCCCCGGACAACCCGGAGAGTAAAGCAATCAAAAAAAGGCAATTGATCTAAACAAAGACTTAACCACTATTGATTATTTAGCTCCACAGTGATGAGCAATGATAGCTGCGGACGTGAATTCATACGCTAGCTCCAGCTGTGCGCTAAAACAGACAACCTCGTCATCCAGCTAGCATCGTTGTGTCTGTTGTGACATTTTAGTCGAATGCAATGGAAAGCGCTCCTCAGCTCAGCATCTTGCAGGCTCATCACTCACTGTAAGGCGGACCGTTACTTCCATCAGCTGCATTTGAGTTTGGGCAAGTCAGCAAGTTTTCTTCCAGTGCACACGCTGCCTGGACAAAAAAATATATATATTTATGGCGAGAGAGCAAGAGAGGGAAGAGGGGAAAGAGTGGAAGAGGCAGAAGTCTGCATCTGAACTCTGGTTCCCTGCAGAGATCACGGCCTCTAGAGCTGCTCGAAGCATCCTCTGAGTGGCAGGTTATCAAAACAAATGAGCACAGTTTGTTCAGTCACTTACTTGAAGACTCGCAAAGCAGAATGGGATGTGAAGACTAAACTGTAAGAAAGAGAACCTGCTTTATTATTTATAATGAAAATGTGAGAAGTGTGGCGTGCTTGTGAATTCAGTTCCACTGAATCTGACATCTCAAAATAAAATCAAGTGCAACCAGAATTTAAATTTTACATTCCAAATGTGGGTAACACTTTATTTAAACGGGTGTGCATAAGACTGACATGACACTGCCATAAACCTGATATATGAAGGGGATTCATGAGTGTTTATGACTGTTGTCATGAAGTGTCACTCGATAAATAATGCAAACTGACCATTTTATTGAACTTTTAATGGAATTTTTATTTAAACTTTGCATTAAATGTCATTATTTACCAAGTAATGCAAAGTTGACACTATTAATGGACTTTTAATGCAACTTTTAGTGCAACTTTGTATTAAAGTTGCATTATTTACTGAGTAATTCAAAACTGACACTTATAACTTACTTTTAATGCAAGTTTTAATGAAACTTTGTATTAAAAATACCATTATTTACCATGTAAAACAAAGTTGAAACTTAACAGATCTGCAAGTCTGCAATAAAAGTTGCAGTATTTACTAAATAATGCAAAGTTGACACATTTAATGGATTTTTATAGCAACCTTTAACACAACTTTGCATTAAAAATTTCATTATTTACCCAATTAATGGAAAGTTGACACTTAATTGACTTTTAATGCAACGTTTAGCGCATCTTTGTTTTAAAAGCTGCATTATTTACCGAATAATGCAGCGCTGACACTTTTAACTGATTTTTAATGCAACTTTTAGTGCAATCCAAAATGTTATTGTTTACCAAATGACACTTCATGACAGCAGTAGTAAACATTCATGAAGACTCCTTCAGGTTTATCTCATGTCAGTCTGATGCTCACCCTTCAAATAAAATGTTACCCAATATGAGATATTTTTATCGACCTGGCTGCTGATACCTCGGTGATGTGGTGTTTTCATATTTGTGACATGGCTTTAGATATGTAAGTCTGTCAATCAGCTGTTCCACCACAGCCACAAAAAAATGTATCCATCACGCAGTTCACAGAAATGAAATGACTTGACTAGGGGATGGATTTGCGCAGCAGGAGATGATCTAATACAGATATCCATACACAGACAGAAGGTAAATCAGAATAATCCAAATGTTTTCACTTTAATCCACCAATTTTTAGGACTGATCACAATCAAGTTGATATTGGTTTTGAGACTTCTGCTAAATTCAGAATACGTTTCATGGCCAAATCTCAATAATTACAAAAGTTAAACCTAGGGATGAAACAATTAATCGGATTAATTGCTATTAATCACGACTGATCACGATTAATCGATTATTGAAATACCCATCAACTAATTTAGTGAATGATTAATTGTTAACTGAAATATACAGACTCAAATAAAAAGCCATTTGCTGAAAGAGTAACATGCTCCGAGCAGAAATTTGGCAAAAAATGTACATTTTACATTTAAGATAAGAATAAATCTTTGTCTTTAAATATGTTTTACCCAATAATCCTCAACTAGCATTTTTAGCTTCACCCAGTACAAATTCTGTAAAAATTATTAAGCACCTTTTGTTATCCATTGATTAATTGGTTAATCCAAAACTAATCAACACTATACTGATAGAAATGTAATGTTCTTCCATTTTAGGCTATAAAATGTTTATTTCATTATTTAAAATAGGAATTTAATCATTTGTTCATTTGCATCTTTTAATATATTTCTATTATTGTACAAAAAAGGCCTCAATGAAAAATTGTCAGAATATGCCAGTTCTAAAAAAAAAATCTGATTAATTGATTAATCGTCAGAATAATTGATAGATTTGCGTTTATGCAGGTGGATAAAAACTTTTCTGAAATCAATCCCTTGTATTATTTTTTTAAATGATGTGGTGGAGATTTTTGTTTTGTTTTTCTTTTTATAAAGATCAAACTATGTTTGTACACGGTGTTAATGTCACAACAACCCAAAGCAAACATATTGTCAGAATGTGATAGGAAAAATCCAGAAAAAACCCACTTACACAAACTCCACACAGAACTATTATTTGGACAGTTTAACAATATTCCAGACAAACTAACAATAATTCAACAAATAAAGTCTGACAAGTATTATTTTCTATTACTTGCTAATAGAAGCAAAAAATGAAAGCTAATGCATCTTGTTGTTGAAGTTGGTGCAACATTTTATCAACGGTGGCGACTTTGCAGTTAAAATCATTATCATGAGTGAAGCAGTCATATTTAACCTGCAAACAGCTTTTCACAGTTAATCTAATGGAAGTTTAAATATTACTGTGCAAAGGAACAACACAAGACCAATATCTGATAGGGGTCTCTGAACCAATTTAAAATGGATAGGAAATTATTTCTTGGTCAGACAAATTAAAAAGTGAAAAATGGAGGCCATGTCTACCATTTTAATGAGTCGGGGGGCCATTAAGTCTGTTATTAGTACATAATATATTGCTCTGCATCCTTAATATGTAGCTCATTAGTGCATGTAGAATCATTAATATGCACATCTGTGTATGTAATGTAAAACAAATTACAAACCTTGCAACAAGATGATGTCTGTTTCAGAGAAGGTCATCCTTTAGATTATACATAAACTACATGATCTGCAAAGAGCTGAGCTACAATAGTCAAAGCTACGTGAAACATAAACAAAAATAGTCCAAAACTATTATAAAGCTCAAATCTTTCTTCAGCTTCAAAATCTACATTTGCATTTCTCCTTGGTTACCAAATACTCACAATCACATGGACAGGTAATCAAGTGGAGGCTTTTTAAAGAGGATCTATTATGCAAAATTCATATTTTTCATGTTTGTGTTTCTTCCATGTGGGTTTCTACTGCTTCTTCTGCTTTTCAAAGATATATATAGTTATATATAGAATATATATATATATTTTTACCCCTCCAGGGGGTCTTTTGTGGGCTCTAGTGTCCCTTATATGATAGTGGGCTGACAGGAAACGGGGAAGGAAAGGGGGGAAGACATGCGGCAAATATCGTCGGGTCCGGGAGTCGAACCCGCGACGGCCACGTCAAGGACTCAAGGCCTCCAAATACGGGTCGCGCTAACCCCTACGCCACCACGGCACGCCCCATATAGAATAATTTTGAATTATGTCAAGTGTACTAAAATATTTGCACTTGAAAGAATTCAGTTGAAACAAAATGTCAAAAATACTTTATTGATCCCTAAAGGAAGTTAAGTAAAAATGAAAATAGAAACTAGCGGTGCAACTGAAAATACAAAGTAAGACTGTGTTTTTGCCATGTGAATTGGTTGGTTGTGCTGGAGGCTCAACTTCTGCTTTTCAGAAATGTCCGTTTGTATAATTGTACATCTGTTTGAAAGTGTAAACGTTGATTTACAGCTTATTTGACAGGAGGCCCTAAAACAGCTCATTCTGAAAGAAGCTCAAATAAGCAGAACTGATGGGACTAAAATCTTATTATCTAAGAATAATTTTGTGTAAAAAATGTGATGAACATGTTTTTTATAGGGCATAACTCTATCATAACCTGTTCAAGGAAGTATAATAGGTCACCTTTAAAAATTTACGGTCAACAAATCCAAAACAAATTAGTTAAAACGAATCTGTTTCCTTATTCAAAAGACAAAAATAGTCTTCAAAAGATATAAAGGTTTTCTACATTAATGAGTTTGGATTAAATTAATTTTTTTTTTTGGCCCAGAGTCGTTGGAAATGCGGCTGAAGCTCCTTAATGTTTGTAACACATAAAATCTTGTTTAAGCAGTTTTATTAAACTGCAAAGCAGCAAAAGGAACGATGAAAATTTAATGCATGCACCCTGGGAGCATTAAAAAACTCTCACGCTCTCAAAAAGCCCATATCACTAATGCCGAACGATTCCTGTATCAATAATTCATCCGGCTCGGGGCTTTTGTTGTATCCTTTTAACGAGATGGAAAAGATAGAGCTGAATTCACAGTCAGGTCATAGCTGAAGCGTCAACACGATAAAACTCCCCAGAGGAGGAGGTCCTTCGGTCTACGGCAAGGTGCAACGAGAGTCTGGATCACGACTGGATCCGCTTCGATTTCTGCACATCACAGCTGATAATCTGTGCTCTTAATCTACGCACTTTCCAATGTCCACCTCCAGAGTTCAAATCTTGGAAATCCGGTCTTTATTTAAAACCTGTGCATTGTGTGTGCTTGTTGGAAATGAGATCCACTATTAATTTTATCAGCAGCTGCAGACTACAGTAATTCCAAACAGTAATCACTTTAATACATTTGGCATCATTTTAACTGCTGAATTTCATAATCTTTTGATGTGTTTCACCTAAATCCCTGATAAAGATGTGTAAAAAGTCTTTCTTTTTTATATTGCAGCGCTATAATCTCATGCTTAAAAATATCTAAAAATCCAACCTTTTACTTGATTACAATTCAACCATTGAACTTTTCCTCAATCTCTCTATTTTGTCTCTGGGGGACTAATTCTGTTTGGATTTGAGGTTATGTTTTGAAATACTATCCTGCTGACAAACTGGTAGATTACATCAGCTTTTTCTCTGAAATGGAGCCTTGGCGAAAATTCAAACTGGGAGACTCGACCAGCTTCACCACATCATCTAATCACTACGCCCGACCGCAGCCAATCCGGACCGGAGCTTCACGCCGCTCCAGCCAATCGTCGTCCAAAGACACCTTCAAAAGTCCAAGCTACCCTGGGGTCTTCCTGCTCGTCAGCCGTGCTTCGACCCACCTCCTCCCCTTCTCCACCTTCACCATGAGGGTCGTCCTCCAGGATCCCTTGTGCTCTTCCTCTCCAAGCTCCGCTCCACCACCAGTTTCGGTCCCGGGGGGAAGACTATCCCGAGCTCGCCGAGCAGACCGCCTGCTCACGGCGATCCTCGGCTCACGGTCTTCTGCCGGGTCCGAGCGCCAAAGAAATTGTACCATTAAATCTTTTTAACTGCCATTTTCTTCTCTGTGTGAGTCTCTCCAGATTGAAATATTCTGGTAATTTTAAGAGTTCATTCATTCTTACAGGGTTCTCAGTGCTTTTAAAACCACATGCAGTTTTTATTGGCAAAAACTCAAATTTTAGTCTAATCTGGTAGGTGGATAGTAATAAGGTACATTTATTCTTTCATAATGTTTAGCAAAAATATTCTTGCAAAATATGTTTTACTGCAACATACTCTTTATTTATAACTGAATAACATTATTTTGAAGTATTTTTTACTCTTTTAACCAAACATAAGCTGACATATACACAAAAATCTGATTTCTTCTTGTGTTATTTTCTATTTACTGAGTCTGCTGTGACATGTGCAACACAAGAGAATATACAAAATATCTTGTCACTGGAAGTAGTTTGCACTCTTCAAACATACAAACATTTAAGCCCAAATGTATTCACACTCCATTCAGACTTGTATCTAGAGTAGTCACTTAAATTGACCAATCTGTTTCTTCTACTTGGAAAAATCGTCATGCTCCAAAGTGGCCCAGACAAAGTCCAGAATTGAATCTAATAGAGAATCTTTGAAGAAAGTTAAAGATTAAGGCGATGGTAAACAGTGGAGCCATGCAAAAAACTGCTCAACAATTATAGGAAAGGTCTGATTGTAATCCCAATAAGAATGTTTCCTCTTACTGTTAAAATTGGAATTAATAATTTCAAACATTTTAAGTTTTAATACTACTTTTACATGGTTACTTAGCATTTTTCACACATACAGTACATGTCTCGTTTTCTTTCAGAAACAAACAGATCTAAATCTACAAGAGGTATGAATAACTTTGATCATAACTGTGGGGACTGGTTTTACAAAGTGATTTAGAAACGTGTCTTTATTGTGTCTGAATTAGTTATTTCAATCATTTCTACTTAATTATTTAAAAAAAATTAGAATATGAGTAATTAATACTTCAGTCTGGCTGATTAAGTCGTTTCTAAAATATAAATTAAAGACTGCCTAACAGTAAAACCAACTGACGAAACCTGCTGGAATTCCGTTTGGGTTGCTAGGTGATGGGCTGGGCTTGGCTGGGGTTGCTAGGTAACGGTGGAGTACCCTTCAAATGTAACTTAACAGTAAACAGATTTTTGAAACATTTTCAAGACACCAAAAAACATTAACTTATTTCCAAAAAACAACTGTGTTTTTTTTAAACGCTTGGACTATTTTTATAAGCAGTTTAGACCCAGTTTAGTTTAATTTAATTTAATTTCCATTTGGGAGCAATAAAATATTTTTAAATTTTGAATTAAACTGAAATGGAAGTGTGATATAACATGCGGACTTCCTTAAACAACAATTATAAATTATAAAGAGAAAAATGAGCAAATCTAAGCAATAAAAGTCAGCAAACTCATAGCATTTGTTCCAACAAAACCACAAAACAAACCCATCAAAAGCTTTCTCAACATCCAGTTATATAAGTATATGCATCATTTGCAAAAAATAACAGTTAATAGTTGTGCTTTTTTTGTGACCCAATGACAGGGTTAAGATTTGTGCAACTTTGTTTAGGTGGCGTATTATTTCAAGATGGCTGTGTCAGCACTGAGCGCCTCCAGCCGTGAGAAATTAATTTCATCTTTGTCTGCAGGTCTGTACATTTTGGTCATACATTACAGCGCCTGGAGGCAATCGATATAGTTCATTAATAGATAATGTCGACGTGTCAGTCGGTTTACTCACGTTGGAGTCGAGGAGATCGATGCTGTCCAGGCTCTTGCTCCGGTGGATGCGGCCCTTGATGCGGCGGAGTGATGGCTTACCCTGAACGGTGCTCGCGGAGGAGGCTGCTGTGACGGAGCCGGCAGTCGGGCTGGGGTGATGCCTGAGGTCAGAGAAAAACACGGTCAGGAACACAGAAAGCATGGTACTGCGGGCGCAGAGAGCCAAAGGCGAGCAGTGAGGAACATGAAGAAGAATGTCCAGTAAAAAAATCACATCCAGAGGATTTAGACTGAATGTTCTCTGCAGGAGGCCAGAAGCGGCGTTTAAAGAGACAGGACAGAAAATACCACTGGTCGGTGGATCCATCCATCCGTCCGTCCGGCCGTCCGTCCGTCCGTCCGTCCTTCCATCCATCCATCCATCCATCCATCCATCCATCCATCCATCCATCCATCCATCCATCCATCCATCCAACCAACCAACCAACCAACCATCAATACATCCATCCAACCGACCGACCGTCCATCCATCCATCCATCCAACCAACCAACCAACCAACCAACCATCAATACATCCATCCAACCAACCGACCAACCCTCCCTCCATCAAAATATCTTGTCATTTTGATGGCAAGTTATTTCCCTCCCCACTTGTCTAATGTTGATTGGGTTAATGTTTTCCAGTGTTTTTCTTCCATGTTTTACATGTTTCCCAGCTTCAACACACCTGATTTAAATGATTGTAGTTCAATATTAACCGTCTATCAATTGAAGTCAGGAATGCTAAAGCAGCAAAACATCTTAACTATGCAGGACTCTGTGCCTGAGAACCAGGACTGGGAAACACTGGCTAAGCTAACAGGTCCATTCCTGTCCCTGGTGAAAGTTTCCAGAACATTCTGGGAGATCCCAAGGTCCAGCCCACAAGGGATACACAGACTTCTGAGTCAGGTTTTGAGGAACTGACATGCACAGCAATAGGTCTGCCTGCTACTTTTGATAAAACGGACCAGATCATTAAAGCAAACTGAAATATATTCATACATATATATTTTTTTGCCAGTCTGCATGAATTTATACTGCAGAATTACTCCTCACAGGAGCAACAAAACACTTTTTACATTGAAAGTACAGCTAAGCTAGACAGCGCCATTCTGAAAAAGTGACACATCTAAAAATAACAGAAAAAAATTAAAGTTTTTTTTAAACGTTACTTTAAATACTATAACATAAATAAATACATACGTATAATATGTATTTACATAATATATGTAAAAAAAAAGTGTCTATCTCTTGTCCATATGTCTTTAAACATATGGACAATATTTAATATGTCTTTAAACATATGGACAAGAGATAGACACATTTTTTGTCTCACTGTCTGAAGTTAAATCAGTCTAAACTTTTCTTGGTTTAGGTTAGTTAGAATTGCCAAATTTATTTATTTTTCCTTAATGTCAGGAAACTTATTGAGAACATTTCTTTAGAGATTTTTTTGCAACGTGTTTTGCATATTGTGTTTAAACATTTAATTTGAGCAGGAAGGTAATTTATCTTAACACGATTTGCTTGGATTGTTTCAGTGTAATGTATATTATTAATGGCTCAGTGACTTACTGACCTGTGTAATTAAAATAAAGGTTGGCAGACACCTTACACGTTAAACATTTATCATTGGACAATTTTTTGTTAAATTAGTGTTTAGTTCTCACCAGTCAAGTATCTGAGAGATATTTAAAATGTGTCACATTTTACCTTGTCCCTGATGTAGAATGTCCATACTATCTCAAGACATTATTAACAGTAAGAAATTATATCATATAGCAGTCAGACGTGGGCAGTGTACCCAAAAATTGTACTCAAGTAAAAGTAAAAAGAAATTCCTCAAATAAGAGTAAAAAGTAAAAAGTCTGCTCAAGTAGCGTCTAACTGATCAAAATATAAATCATATAATATTTAAAAATTACACAATTAGATGGACCAAAATATAATGTTAAGTGGAAGGTTTGGTATTTTAAGGATGAAAATAACAATAATTCATATAAGTATCAAAAAATAAAATCAGGCAAAAGAAATTAAATATAAAACTTCTGAAACTTTAACAAAAACTGCAGGTTGTCTGTTGAATTTTTGGTTAAAACACGTTTGTTTTTCATTCACTGGGTAGAAAATTCAGAAATTTTACTCAAGTAAAAGTAGAGACGCAACATAATAAAATTACTCAAATAAAAGTAAAATGTACAGCGTAGCAAAAATAGTCCTAAAAGTAATTTTTTTCAAAAACATTACTCAAGTAAATGTGATTAAGTAAATGTAACTAATTACTACCCAAGTCTGATAATAGCGAAATGTGGTGCTGGAAAAACTCACCTTAAAGTAGATTTTGACAACTATCTCGACATTGTATGCAAAGACTAAAGCAATGACATAAGGAGTATTAGCTTTAACACAAATACATTTAATTTTAAATGATGTGACAAAAGCGTGTCCAATAGGATTTTACAATTTGTTGTAAGAAACGAGAAACTGCTACTATGATGAGCTGGAGATTAAACTAACAGCTTGATTCTTATCAGAAAAAGGAACCATTTTTAGTTTATGAACATCTATTGCTTGTTAAATGGATTGCTGGTAGATTTCATTGTGTTCATTTGGTGCTGCAGTTGGCTTTTATCTAACCAAATAATAAATTAGCATTACCTACGCTAATAGATATCCTTTTATATGCTGAGCAGCAGCCGGCAGAGCACCAGAGGTCTGAACATATGATACATTATGGGATGAAAAGATGAACAGCGATGGGGGAGAAAGAGAAATGCACCCTCCACTTTTCTATCTGCATTAATTCAATAGTTGCCTGAGGCAGATAGAGGTGCTTACTGGCTAGAAATGCAGAGTAAAACCCTTCAACAATACGTTCGGTCAATTACAGCTGACCTCAGATGGTTCTCATAAACAATTCAGCAAACATGACTAATGAGAAAATCTGCTTGGACTGTATTACAAAGCTGCTGCAGTCCTGCGCATTCACAGACTGGTTTCTTGGATGTTGGTTCTGAGGTGGATTTCAGCCAAAACACCTCGGGCCCCAAAAGGCACAACACATCGTAGTGCCAGCAACGCTGCCGACTCAGATGTAATGTGTGCACTGAGTTATTTCATCCTCTCTAACAAATCTGCAGGTATGGTGCGCCTCGCTGGAGATCTGTGACACTGAAATGAAATAGAAATATGACTTTTTCACTTAAATTATTTACAGGTTCTGTTAGGCTTTCTTGGATGAAATGCATTTGCTTCCAAATTGTGTCATTTGGAGGCCATTATGAAAGGACAGAGGTTTGGGACAAAGACTGTTTGAGAAAGAAAATGTAACATAACTGAATGGAAATCTGTGGTATTTTATGGCTGAAACGATTATTGAAATAATCTTCAACTAATTTAGTAATTGATTAATTGTTAACTAGAGTATACAGACTCACAAAAACAGCAACATTCAGAGCAGCAATTAAGCCAAAGTTGTACAAAATTATATACATTTTGCATTGAAGATAAAAAAAACAACATTTGCCTGTAAATATTTTCTACCCAGAACTCCTGAAGTGAGATATTTTAGCTGGTTAAAATTATATAAACCAAATTTCCTATTAAGCTCCTTTTCCAGTCCAATTATTAATCTATTAATCAAAAAAAATAATCAACAGATCAGCTCTACACTGTATTGATCTTAACTCAATAAAAAATGCCTGAGCTTGTCGTCCTTTTCTACAAATTATCAAGTGTTTCTTTTCTTCTATAAAAATGGAATTAAAGTATTTGTTTATTTGAATATCTAATGCATTTCTGATCTGTCTAAAAAAGGTTTAAGCAAACATCTGCAGAATTGGTTGACTTTTATTCGACTCATCGATTAATCTATAACAAAAATAATAGCTAGTTGCAGCCCTTATATATTTCTGTATTTAAATATGTTTTTTCTAGGAGTGTTGCAGAGCTTCTATTATCTGTAGATCCAATTAAAATGTATTTCTCTTCAATTTAAATTTTCAAACAATAAAGGAACATTTTAAAAATAGAGATTATACAGATTTATGTATGCCACTGGGTTAATGAAATCCAATCAAAAATATAAGTAAAGTTTTGGGAGTCAACTTAGAGATCTGACTTTCCAACTTCCAGCAAATGAAAGAAAATCTGAGCAATAAAAAAAGAAAAAAACGCTTGCTTTGACTTCCATTTTTGTCTATGTATGTTAGGTTATTTAAAGGCATAAATGTCTTTTAGAGCAACAGTTAGGATAATAAATATATTTTACTTTGCTCAAACACAAGGTAAATGAGGCAATATAACATTGATTAAAACCACTAATGTAATGTTTTGTGGTTGTACAGCTATTGTTGTTCTACTGGGGCCCACTATAAACTGAGACTAAAGATACTGATTGTCAATTATTAGTCCATAAAACAGAGTTGATTTATATATATATATATATAAAAAAATCCAAACTCTGCAGTCAGCAGATTGTTAGCTAAGCGTTGTACAAATATGGTCCTTTGCAAAACTATTAATGCATTTGAACTTTTTCATTTAACTTCAAACTACAACCACAAATCTAAATGTACTTAATTGGGATTTTAGTTTGTTGACCAACACAAAAGTACATACCCCAAATGATGTATAATAAATTTGTATTGAGCCCACTTGAGGCAATAAATGTAGAAACTACTTTTTGCTGCACCTGCTGCTGCAAATCTATTGTGAGATATCTCTAAATTTGCACATCTAGAGATTGAAATATCTGCTCACTTTTACAAAACAGATCAATCTCAGTGAGATTGTAAAATCAGTATCTGTGGACATTAAGTTTCAAGTTTTGTCACAGATTTTCAATTATATCTGGACATTGACTGGGCCATTTTCATACATAAATATGCTTTTATCTACACCAGTCCATTGCAGCTCTGCCAATACGTTCAGCGATGATGTCTGAGTGAAATGTGAATCACCACCACAGTCCAAGTTATTTTTCAGCCTTTTAGCAGGATTTCTTACAGGATTCCCCTCTTTTTCAGTTCATCCATCTTCCCATCCACTCTGACCAGATTCTCTCTGTTCCTGCCACAGCATTCGGGAACCCCAGTTTCACGGTGGGGATGATGTGTGTTCAAAGTGATTTGCAGTGGAATTTTTCCACCACATGCTATACAAAATATGTTCTTTGCTTTTCCTTTTTTTAAAGGTTTTATTGGCTCTAGTGGTCTTTATTTGATAGTGAATTGACAGGAAAATTGGTAATAAGATAAATGGGAAAAGGTCAAAGGTCACCAGGCCGGGAATCAAACCTGTGACGACCACATGGAGTACTAAGGCTTAAATATGTGGGTTGTGCTTAACCCCTGCACCACCACAGCGCCCCCAATTCCTTACATTTTCTGAACAAAATCATTCTTAGATAATGAGATTTTTGCCTATTTAGAGATATTTTAGGCCACTTCCAATCCCTGCCTGCTAACTCAACGTTTGCACTCGGAAGTGAAGATGACTGCTAACAGATGCACAATTATACAACCATACATCTTTGAAATTCACACAAATGCAACAAGTGGTTTCTAAATGGTAACAACAAAACACTTGTCTTTTCCAGCAGCCATTATACAGCAGCTGACCAAACATGTTGGAGTTCCGGTAGCTAGGTGACAGACTGTGCTCTGCTGGGGTTGCTACGGAAACAGCGCAGTGCCCCTGGAATGTAACTCAACAACAAGCAGATTTTTGAAACAGGTCACTTTCCAGACCCCAAAAAACATTAACTTACTCCCAAAAGAACAACTGAGTGGTTTTTGGGCAGGTTTCAAAGGCACTAGAGACGCAAATGGAAGAATAAAAATGTGCAAAATATGAATGTTGCATAATAGATCATAACTGATACCATCTACACCTTCTCCCACATGTTTGGCGCCTTCCTTGCCCTGTGGAGAACCACAAAACCCATTCAAACACGCTGACATACATATAGGAGTATAGCTGGACTCTGTCTAAAAAATGAAAACATGTACTAGTTTAATTATTTCCTGTTCTATTTGTTTGGTTTAACAGAGATGATTTGTGTCTTTTGCATGTCTTTGCTTTCACTCTCTTTATTCTTATCTGTTGACATTCACAAAGAAAGCAGAAGAATATTTCCATATATGCTAAAAGTACTGCTTTCATGAAACTGACTGAACAGCTTCCAGGTCTGCACACTTTTAAGCTCATGTCAGACCAGTGTTAATGCTGGGAATAAATTAGTCTTGTCTGCGACGGCCCTACACGCAGCCTCAGCCTTTAATCTGCTGCCTGGTTTTCCTGAGCATCTTGATCGCTCCGTGGGTGGTCTCATACCAAAACAAGACTCTGTTTTTCCTCCCCGATATAAACGGAATGCCCTGGCCTTTTAGCACCATGCACGTGTAACCGGGTTTTATTTTAACAATATTACAGCTGTGAAGTTTGTCAAAATTGGTTTATTTGTTCTCCAAATTCATTTTGTTCTGTCGAAAAGTCGTTTTCTCCTGATGTTTACTCGCTATGTAAGTTCTGTTGGGCTGCTCTTGGCAGTTGGTGGTTACCGTAGCAACCAGTAACTGACAGTTTGTGCCCTTCTTGTCTTTCTGTTGCCGTCGGTAACTGTACTCTGTTTTTTTTTACATTATATTTTAGACACAGTTAATTACACAAAGGGTTTAATCTGTAATTTAGCTTTTTTTTTTACAACTGTTATTTCCTAAGAGTTGCCTTTGAACCATAATAAATTAAACATTGACCAACATATTTGATGTGTATTAATAATTTTGATCAAAATGTAATGCTTGTTACTGGTTTTCTAAATTGTTGACAGTATGGTGTATTTTATGTGTTTGTATTCTTATGATGTAAAGCACTTTACTGCTAAAATATGCTACACAAATAAACTTGATTGATTGATTAATGTGGAGCATTTTAAGCACAACTGTTAAATGCTCATTGGAAACCAATGCTCTGTAGTTTGTTTAGGGTTATTTATGGTATTTTATTTAATGTATGAAGGCAGAAGATGCTGAACTGATGTTAACCACCAACTTGATTTTCTCTCTTTGCTACAAAGTAATGTTTCAGTTATCAATTGTATGATAGTCTCTTAACGTGATATTTATATATGTATTTATTGTCACTTTTGTTGAAGATGAGGTTCGCTATGCTGAATAATGATATATACAGTACAGACCAAAAGTTTGGACACACCTTTTAATTCAGTGAGTTTCCTTTATTTTCATGACTATTGACATTGTAGATTCACACTGAAGGCATCAAAACTATAAATAACACATGTGGAAATATGCACTAATCAACAAAGTGTAAAACAACTGAAAATACCCCTTATATTCTAGTTTCTTCAAAGTAGCAACATTTTGCTGTGATTACTGCTTTGCACACACTCTGCATTTTCTTGATGAGCCTCAAGAGGTAGTCACCTGAAATGGTGTTCACTTCATAGGTGTGCCCTGTTAGGTTAATAAGTGGGATTTCTTGCCTTATAAATAGTCATGAAAATAAAGAAAACCCATTGAATTAGAAGGTGTGTCCAAACTTTTGGTCTGTACTGTATATAATCATTTGGCGCCTGTTTTTCTGTTGCCGTCGGTAACAGTGAGGCAAAGCGGCTGGATTGATGCTAACCACCAACTTAATTTTCTCTCTTGTTAGAGTGTGTCTGTTGTGAAATCAACCTGCTGGACGTGAGACGAACAAAGAGCGGCTACATGTGAACAAAGGAAAACCACCTGAGAAGCTAATGAAATGAGATCAATGCAGAAACCCGATGGCCAGATTACCACAGCAGAGTTTAATAAGGTTGCTCACCGATAAGGCTGAGCAGAAGCCCGGTGCTAACACAAAGGGAGGGCGGGGAACACATTGATCAGTTGCAGGACTTTATGCTGTCCCTCAGGCTGTCTTAGAGGAGCTATCAGCTAAGATTAGCTCAAGCAATTATGGCTGCTGCTTAATCAGCAGCTCAATACGCAATGTTATGCTTCATTCCTCCCAACTTGGCCGCTGCTAGTACCACATTTAACAGGGGCGAGAAGTCCGGAGGGCTTTTCTGCAGCATAAACACTAAAACACGTAAAGAGAAATAAAGCAGAAGGGCAGCACAATAATTATTTAGGAGGAAAAGTGCATCTGAAAAACATAACAAAAGCAAAATAGACTTGTTGTAATCCCCTCGCAGGCTTGCAACAGAGTGGAAAGTTCATTAAGTTAGGTTAAACCAACTCTCGGGCTGTGTGCAAAGAAAAAAAGAGAGAAGGGAATGGCTTTTTAAGACTGCAGGCGAGAGGAACATCTGTTTGGAAGGAGGACGCCTAATTTAGAGAGCTGCTGTCGCTACTCTGCCTTTATCAAAGGCAAGCAGAGCCGCGCTGCCTCTAATGAGCGCCGCACGTGGCACACATATAAAACCCGGTGGGTGAAAGGTGCAAGTGTTCAGGCAGAGTGGTGCGTAATCTCAACGCCACACACTGGGAGAGCGGCAGCGGGAGAAGCTGCTGGGACCGTTTGACCAGACACGAAGCAGAGTTATCCCTGCAGTCAATTAAAAATGAATAAATAGCATCTGAAAAAGGAGGAAGCTCTGCCTCTTTACTTAACTCGTGTCTTACATACGCACAAAAATATGCCTGAATGATGCAATTAGGACGTCATACGTGGAGTCTTTACTCATCTGCAAAAGGGAGAGGGTGAGAGATGAAAAACATTAGTTTTTGCTAAAACTAAATGCATCGATTTTGACTTGTGTAAGTCATTGTTCAAAAGAAAGCAATAAAATACAAAGAAGTGAGAAAATGTGCTTAATTTATCCATTGCTTTGCCACTATCCTATGCAGGTTAGTTTCTGTAATCCTAATAAATTTTGCATTTCTTATATTTTGTATTCTGGGCTCCTTTAGTGTTTAGATATGCTACGCTAGTTATTAGCTAACTTGTTCCCTGTGTTTCAGTATTCATTTTGTCATTCCCCACTCAATCTCTACAGCTGTCTTTAACTTCCAGCTTTTCAGTTAATCAGATTCACCTGTTTCCCATCAAGTAATCAACCTTACAGGTATTTAACTTATTGTCTTCATCCACATCTGTGCCGACAACTTCCTGTGAAAAGACCTATATCAGGGGTGTGTCCAAACATTTTGCACTGAGGGCCAAAATGCCATAGCTGAAAGCATTCAGGGGTCAAATTCTTCCTGTTTTTCCCAATTAAAAAATTTCTGCATAGCAATAAGTAAAATAATATTTTACATTTGCGTGTAAGTAATATTTTCTTCTACAACCTTTTCTTTGCTTAGCCAAATGTAATGGATGGGTGAGCCAAAGTCTGTTTTAGAGTAAAAACTTGAAATAAAATAAAGGATAACTAAAGAAAAATTATTTATGCTGTACTTGACATTTTCCTTCTAAGAAGATATAAACTCGCCACAGAAAATCTCACCCTAAATATATTAGAAAAAGTTTCAGATGGCCAAATTTTTTTTATTTCTTGCAGAGAGAAGATAAAGAGGATTCCTTCAGATATTTAGATGTTTTTATCAGTTTTGTCCTCTACAAAGTGTGAGTTTATGCTCCGTTTGATGCAGACGCCAGTTTTTAGACTATCAGTCGACCGTTTGTTTGCCCCCAGGCTGTGCCACAGTTACAGGGCCTCTACACGCTGACCTCTGGACATCCACACCAATCACACATGACCTCGGTGTACAAGTCAACATCACAGCACATTCATGTCATTGCACTCCCTCGGGGTTTTGCCAAATTTACTTGTATCGGACTGGTGAGTTAAGAGCAATAATGTTTCAGCTGCTCTCTCGCTTTGGATACGAGAGGGTTTGACATGAAAGAAAAAGCAGATTTTTTAGTAAAAAGTTTGGATCTTACTCAGGCCGAGTGATAAGAACTGACTGTTCTGATAAACTTCATTGTGATGAATCAAAGAAAAAATAATTAATTTGCAATATTTAGCAACAGTTTGGCAGTTACAGTTTGTCACAATTAATATGGTTCTGGGTGAATTCAACCTTTCAACCATTTCTGATCACACGTTGCCATTTTTACCCCTTCCTACTTTCATTTCTTACGCTTAATTAAATGTTTTCATAAATCTAGGGGGAAAAAATTTCAGCAAAAAATGTGAACCCCCGATAGATGTAGATTTAAATGTACATTAGTTCCATTGATTGCCAGTTAACAGGGGAACTGAAAAGCTCCCTGATTGAACCTACATAACCACAAGTAACCCACAACCAGTTGATAATTTTCTAGATCATAGAAAATTATTTTAAATTATTGCTTATCAAAGCAGGTAAAATGGAGAACATTGGGGAACATTTTGTTCCTCAATGTTCTATCGCTGCAAAATGTCCTGTGGCGGACTGAAAAAAAAGGAAAGTATAAAATTTTGAAGGAGTGAAATATCAAGCATCTGTATTTACATTAAACCAGACTGAAACAACCAGACACACCATATAAAACCTTGTACAAGTTAGAATTGGTCTTTGGGCTGTAAAGAACGTGTTTTCTTTTTACATTTTTGCACAAAATCATTCTTACATGAGGAGATTCTACTTAGTTTTGCCTATTTTGAGCTCCTTTCAGAGTGTCTTGTGTGGAGAATTATCCATTCTCCATGCTGAGTTCTTGATGTACGAGGTTCAAGAAGAGTCAGTTGAATTCATGAATTCCATTTATTAATACCAAAATACAGCTGGTCCATTATGACCTGCCACCTTTAGAAGGTAACAGACAAAATGGCACCCCAGAAGAGTTTGTGATCTCCTTTGTTAGCCCTTTCTAAGTCACGCCCCAAAGAGGGCATTCCCTAGTGTGTCCATTCCTCTACCCATAGCTCTCATTTACATTTCCTAAGATGTCCTTTCCTCTAGCTTTAGCTTAGCAACTAGCTAAAAGACATAGAAGGAAAACACAGAATTATTTACTCTCAACACTTGTCACTTTAAATTTAAATAAGAATAAGCTCCTGCTGGCTGCAGCATGAAAATGGCTGCAAATTGATGCGCAATTATACAGCTGTACATCTTTTAAAAGCAAAAGCGGAGCCCCCTGCACAACCAACAAGAATGTAGCAAGTTGCTTCTGATTGGTTAAGTCGACAACCAAACACTTATCTTTTCCAGCAGCCATTGTAGAGCACATACAGTGGTAAAACCAGCTGACCAAATGTGCTGGAGCTCAGCTTGGGTTGCTAGGTGAACTCTGCCAGTCACCAGCAACCTGGTTGCTAGGTGATAAGCACCCTAGCAACCCAAGTTCCTAGCTTGGGTTGCTAGGAGCAGAGAGGTTTTCTGCTCCTCTTCCAGACAGCAGGAAACATTAACTTATTGCTTAAAAACGATTGGTTGTTTTTTAAACTCTTAGAAGCAGTTCTTAGAAGCAGCAGAGATGTACAATAATATGCAAAACGTAAATTTTGAATAATCCCCCTTTAACAAATGTGTAAGGCATTTCTCCACACACAGTATGAAACAAAACACCAGTTAAGGATCTAGTTTTCTAAAGTCTCATGCAAAATGTATCCTCAAATACCTCTGACCAGGGTCACAGCCCTTCACTCAACCTATTAAAAGTTTTCTACTTAACAAGCTTGGCCCTTTTGTATTAGCACATTGCTGATGAAACAAAACAGCCTCTTTGACAATAAGCTTGATAATGGAGACGGAAGGCTGAAAACAACAATAAGAGCTGACACATGAAAGGAGCCCCCAGTTTCTGTGAAACCCCTCATCTTCTTCTCGAAGGGCAATTAGGCTAATAAGACGACGACTAAAGAATATGACCAGCCAAGGAGACTGAAAGCTAATAAGCTGCATGTGATAAGTCTTTGACCCCCTGCTGAGGTTACAGCAACATTTTGACTTCAGTGCCATCACAATGTTGAGTTTTTTTTAAAGAAGATGGTGGTCAGAATATATAAAACATAATTACACTAAACCTAGAAAAAAACTAGAAATCTTAATTTATTCACACATTTCTAGTTTGTTGATGTATACGTCTTTCATAGTTTACAAATTCTTCTGTTTAAAAATAAAATGGATGTTTGGTTGAAGATTGAAGCCTAAATGTCGGTTCTATTTTTACTGTGACTGAAAAATGTAAATATACAGAGTGGAAAAATTTCTTATAAATTCAAAAAGATCTCAAAACATCTTATATGCTCATATTAATGACATTTAAGGATCTTTAATGGTGATCTATTGTTTTTTTCTTTAACAGGTTTGAAAAACTCTATGGGTTATACGAAACGTTAAATTTTTTTGCACAAAATTATTCTTAATCTGCTGAGTTCTGCCGATTTTGAGCTCCTTTCAGAATGAGCTCTTTTAGGTCGTCTTGTTGCTTTAAATCCAAATAAAGTGCTGCTGGCCACGCCCCCCAAATCAACGCTTGCATTACCTAAAAATGACTGAAACAGATGCGCTATTATAAAATCATACATCTTTGAAAAGCAGAAGTGGAGCCTCCTGCACAAACAACAAGAATGCAACAAGTGGTTTCTGGATGGTAAGCCAACAACAACTTGTCTTTTCCAGCAGCCGTTGTACAGCGCACACAGTGGTAAAACCAGCTGAATAAACATCCGGGAACTCTGCTTGGGTTGCTAGGTAACGGCGCAGTGCCTGTTAATTGTGACTTAACAATCGGGAGGTTTTTGAAATGGCTCATTTTCCAGACACCAATAAAACATTACCATATTGCCAAAGAAACGGCAGGTGGTTTTAGAAGCAGTTGTGACTAAAACGGAAGCATAAAAACATGCAAAATGTGAATTTTCATAACAGGTCCCCTTTGAGAAGTTGTCACCGACTTCTTTGCATTTACAAAGAAGCACATTATTATTTTCTTTCAGGGTCAGGTTATGTCTCGTCTTAGCCTTTTGTACCGCCGTTCTTTTTTTTGGCTGTTCAACACTAGAATTATTTGGGTAGAAAAAAGATGGGACATTTTGTACAGAGCATTCATCCTTACAGGAGGACGTTTTGTACCCACTCTGACAACCAATGAATTGAAGCTATTTTCTAAAATCTACTCAATCTACTAAAATTAAGTGTATCTATGTGTCTCCAGTAAATAATATCTAACTGGAGAACATTACAGAGAATTGTTTTGGTGTTTTATTCAGCTACAGTCAACAGAAGATCAGTGATCGTACATTCAGTGGCAATTCTAGACTAAAATGATCAGGTCAGTGTGATTTCATGGGGGCACCAAACAAAATAATGAAAAATGAAAACAAACAAACAAAAAATCAGGGCAATGTTATCACGTAATCCACAAAGCCAAAGCTACTTGTTGCTCTGCAGCTATGGTTTGTAGATCCCTGATGAAAACTGTGATATAAGCTAAAGGTGCAACACCTTAATGTGAGATTTAAGCATTTCAGTTACTATTTTTTTCATAACTTGCGAAAGTACTTAACTACAAAGACTGAGTAACTATTACGTAGCTGTTTAGGCTCAATGGGTCCAAAACAGAGTAGCATTCTGCATGTATAAAACAGTTTTGCAAATTAACAAGTTATTATTTTTACAGGAAATGGAAGTGGGAAGTGATGCACCACCAATGATTTTCCAGAGTGAAGGAGCTTCTCTAACATGTGCCAAGACCAAAAGATGCTAAATCTACTTTATGACTTTTTAAATTGTCATCATGATGTGCTAGATGGTAAAATAAAGAGAATTACAGAGAGCAGAGATAAGTTACAAGGGAACTAAGGATGGAGGCAGTCCGCCAACAATTATCTTCCTGTGTGAAACATGAACTGAGCATGTAAAATAGTTCCTATCCTATCTGTTACTCTGACATAAAACAAAAAATACAAAAACAAAAATCTTTTAGAAATGTAAGTGAAAGCTAATTTATTGGGTTTTTTTTGTTTTTTTTTATCACTGCCTTACTTTTAATCAAACTGCTACTCTTAATGTTCTGATTGCTGATGAAGCATCCTATCGTGTCTATGATTCAAGTTTAAATATTTGTTAGGTTTTTTGTTAAATAACTGACCGTTGGAGACAATGGTGAAAACCTGCTATGATGTTTCAGAGATCCAGATCAGTTTCTGCTTCCTGGACAACTTGTTCTGGATTTAAACTCAATGAAGGCAACAACACGCTTATAAACTGATAACAGAACCGCACTTCAAAAAATTCTGAGCTACTTTTTAAAGCGTTAAGGAACATTAAGTACTGGATTCTAGTTTAGTTTTTACTGGGGGTTCCCATCTTTTTGACTACTTGTGCTTTTTAGCTCTACATCACATGTGTCAAACTCAAGGCCTGGGGTCCAAACTCAGTCCGCCACAACTTTTTATGTGGCCCTCTAGATTCAAGTCACCAAATTACATCCTTCAATCCCTCCATTTGTTTTGCGCAAATTCATGCAAAATTAACAGATCCCTGCAGTTTTTCATGCTAATGCATAACTGTGAGTTTACTGAAAATTTTACGCTAAATTAGTCAAAAACATGGGGCTTATGTGATGCAAACTCCCACCTGCAGGCGGCAGTATTTTTTTACTTTTGCGACACTTCTTCCTCAGCCTTACTTGATGTTAGGGTGTAGTCTGTGATCAATACAGAGTAACAAAAAGTCACATTTAATGTCAAACATAAACACAAATATTAAAATTTTTCTTGCAAATGTGTCTAAATTTGTACCGCAAATCCGTGATTTTAATTGCAAAAAGTTTCCCCAAAAATCACGAAATTCTGGAAGGACTTATTTAACTTTAAGATCTTATCGATATCTATTAATATTTGATCAGTATATTAATGGGTTTCATCAATACATTGTGGCACAAACAGCCTTTGAGGACATGGTACAAAATTAACATGACCATTAATTAGCTTACATTTATCTTGTAAAAAGCTGATGTTAAAATTTCCACTAAAGCTAGTCCAGGTTCTATGTCACTGTTGGGTTTGGGTTCTAGATGTGATGATAACTGTAGAGCTTCTCATACAATGAAGCCATGTCTAGGGGATCTTTGTGTAAATCACTATCAGGGCACCGCTGAGTCCTTATTAACTGTCTTTGCTTTCAACAAGATAGTAATCCAGCTATAACTAGGGATCCAGTGTCACACACGTCGCGGCAATCCGCTTTACAGTGAAGAAGAGGAGTAAGAGGGGAAAGCTGCCTCGAAGTAAACAAACAGACAAGGCCACAGGAGCAAAGTGAAAGGTGGAGATTGCATTAAAAGTGGAGTAATGAGGACACTGGTGTGGTGGACAGACAGGACACAAACACATGCTGGAGGCAAAGTGATGTTTATTACAGACACAGGAAAGAGAAGATGATGTTTCATGCTTTAGTTTTTATTAATCAGTCACAGAGGAGGGGAGTGAAGCAGGAAGAGGGCTGGACACATGAAGTTATGAGGCGACGAAACAATGAATGAGTACATGGCTTCACCCCTACTACATCCAACTTTACAAACTGACGGAGAGCACTCATGCACAAGCACACGGCGTAGGTGTGATGGTTGCAACACGGTGCAGCAGGCTGGCTGCAGTGCCTGATAGGAGTATTATGTCATTCCACAGAATGAGCCGGCTACATTTTTCTTTCTTTTTTATTCGTCTCATAAAGACGAGACGTAAAGAAGGCGAACAACACCGCCAACTCCACCTACCCTCCAACCAAACCTGCATCACATCATCATCATCCTGATCCGCACCAAGATTCATCATACTCACCACATTCGCTTCCTGGGTGGAAGACAATGTTCTTTGTTGACAGCGGTCACCCCCAGAGCCAGCTGCATAACAGTAATGTATTTCTGGTAATTCACCATGGTACTGTCCACCGCTACTAAAAATCCAACCCAAAGAAAAGCGCAGGTGATCATATATTTCTCTATTCCTTCTTGGCATCCGCCTCCGCTGCGTCTTCCGCGCTCAGCATCACAACGCCATTTCCAGCGCTGAAGGACTGACAGTGAAAACACTCCCCAAGGAGCTGAGCGAAAGGTGCCGTACCGCTGCGACCCATGTCTGCAATGACACGCTGGCCGGGCTCTAGCGCTCGGAACCGGACCGCCGATCCATTCGATTGGTTATTTATCAGCGAGCTGTTGAGGTGGGGGGTTTTTTTGTAATATATATTTATATATAAAATAATGCACACGGTCAGGATTTGGACATTATCTCCTTCCTCCTGCCTCCTCCCTCCCTCCTAGCCAAGGTTGGAAACACTCTCTTAAAAACGCTGCAGCGTCCAGGCGTCCGCGCGCGCGCGTGGGTGCGTGGAGGGGGGACGAGGGGGGCGCGCGCACGCGTGTGTTTGTGCGCGTGTGTACAGTGTAATCAGAAGGGAGGAGGAGCGTGGAAGAGAGGGAGGTTGCTTGGAGTCGTTCAGAGATGCTGTACTATCTGTTCGGGAAGCCCAAAGTTTGCCTAAATAAATTACACCTCGCCTCTCCTGTGGAGAAAGCGGAGACGCTTGGTGTTACGCAATAGTTCCCGGAAGCAGGGGAAGCTGCAACAGGGGCGTAGCTGGGAACTGAGATCTCCCTGAGCACCGTGGTCCCCTCTGTAAAGGGCCAGTTGGAGAAAAATGAAATGAAAGAAGAAGGGTTTTTTTGTGTTGCTGTTGCATGTATTGCAAGATTAAAGTTGAAATAACTAGATTAAAAAAACATATATACAGTATATATATATATATATATATATATATATATATATATATATATATATATATATATATATAGGATGCAATCAGACCATAACCAGTGGCTTCACACATTGAATAGCTTGCATGCTTTAAATGATTCAATCATATAGCAGAATATTCTAGGTCTTGTTAAGAAATTTACAAAAGATATTTCAAGATTATCACCAGACAAACACTGATAAAATATTTGAGTATTTCCACACGTGCCAAACTAACATTTATTTCTGGAGCGCTGCTCGGCGGTGTTGTGGTTGTCACCGTTGCCTCACAGCAGCAACATTTCTGCTCTAAATCTGAGCTGTCCTCTCCTTTTATCGGTTGCTTCCCACACATCGAGGCCTGCGCGGATTGTTTTACGTTACTCCCGTCTTCTTCTTCTTCTTTCCTCTGTTTTGTTTATACTTTCAGAAGGCTATCCTCAGGAGTTCCTGTTTACATAATCAAACTTTACAAGTTTACATTAGTGACATTTGCAAGTGTTATTCCTAGGGCGACTGCGCTACCCTGATATATGTTGCCAATGGTGACAACTGCCTCATATGGACAGGCGATTAGGCATCTTTCACAAACACCAAACAGCTGCTTTGCAGACGGTTCTCCTCTTGCTAGTGAATTTCTAACTGGGAGGAAAAAAAGATTGCCATAAGAAAGTAGATCTATAAACTATCACTGGACACACACAGGCCCTGCAGGGCTTACACAGAAGGGGAACAGACTGTTTCCTACGATTATATTTGGCAAGACAAAAATTAATCAAAAGCTACTAAACCTTTGACAACTTCATACTGCGTTAGTCTTTACTTTTTAGTTTCATAAGATTTACTTGATTCATTTTCAGTTTAAAATGAGCATGTCACATGTTGACATAAACAAAAATTTTGAGTGAAAAGGAGTAGCTTGAAGAAAAAAATCTTTTCAAAACGTCTATTTGCTAAACTACAGTTTAGCAACTAAGCACCAATTAGCCATCCATTTAGAAACAGCTTTAAACACAAAACAGGCTAAATGTATATGTAAAAGATACAATAGTGAACGAAAAACATGATCTTTGTAATGATATAGCACTCAATATACTTCATTATGCCTTAATAAAATATTGTTTTATTATTTCCTTAAAAGTAAAAATTTATCCTTTCTCCTTGGTTTCATTAGACAGATTATTCCATAAATGTAAATATAAAGTTCCATTTATTTATATACATATATATTGCTTTTTCTGACCCTCTCCAATTATAAATGCTATCTCTTTTATTTTTATTTATCTTTTCACAATTATTTATTACAAACAGGTTTTAAAAAACAAGAGAACAAGCAATCAGTGGGAGAGAGAATTAAATTATTCGTTTACCACCACTCGTCTGTTTGAAAAGAAGTAGCAAGAAGTGAACATTTATTTGATGAAATAAATTTTAATAAATCTTTTTTGCAAATGTGCTGGTATGATACTATTCTGTATTTTAAACATAACTTGCAGAATATAAATAATCCACCAAGTTGTGAGATTTCATTAATTTTAAGTTGAAGAACAAAGGATTTCTTGGATCTCTGCAAAGTTTTCTGCTTATAAAAAGCTAATTTGTTTTCTGTTTAGTTCCCTCTGTGTTTATTTCAGTTTTTATTCTCTTCAGTTTCTTGTCAAGCTTTTGGTCAGCAGTGTTTTTTTTTCCCTATTTGTGCTCCGCCTCTTACTGTTAAATCATGATCACTGATTGTAGCCGAGGTAAATGAGGCCTGTAGCGCTTCAGATGCTCTCAGCTCTTCTGTGACCGCCTGGACTGGAGTCGTTGATCTGAACGCTAACCCTTTCTTGATTGATGGATATCTGTCCTTTTTCTCATCCGTTCTTGAATTTCTTTAAATTTGGGACTTAATGTGCTGCTTTTTGAGATCTTCCAGCCTACTTCATGTTGTCAGACGGGCCCTATTTATTTGCAGTTATCAGTGTGTGTATCATGAAACAAAACAACAAAAAAGAAGTGGCTAATCACATCTATAGCATTATTTAACATAAGAGAAAATTATATTTTCACATTGAGCCCAATTGGTTAGGATATGTTTTTTTTTCTTAACAACTAAAATCATAATTTAAGTTCAGCTTCTGTTACTTAAACATAACATAAAGGTTATATTTCAATTTACAGGATGATCCAAAACAGCTATGTTTGACAAAAGGAGATCGGAGACAAGGAAAATACTGTTATAAGCATAATATACACTCTTGACTTTTTCAAGAGTGACTGGGGATGTAAATGGCATGAGTGATATTTATACTTTTGAGCATAAATACAGTAGAAAGGAGAGCTAGACTAAATAACATGAGTGAAACTAAAGACAACTTAACAATAAACCAAGAAAGGAAAACACAAATCTAAATAAACTAAATAGAAATACACAAAAAAAAAAAAAAAAAAAAAATCTAACAATAAATAAGGAATTATCTTATATGGCAAGACCTTTTGAGCAATAATGAATACAGGTGACTGAACAGAATATGAACGGACCAGAAATGAAATAAACACACAGACAGGACCAAAACAACAAATTATGAAAATAGACCTCAAGGAAATAACTGATATGGCAGAAACTATGACGCATAAATAAGCCAAATAAAACGATCCCAAACCAGCAGCCAAACCCCCAAAAGACAAGAATTATGACAGGAAAGAAGATTTTTTTTATTCATTCATTAGAGCTGCAGTGTGTAACTTTTATATAAAAAATGTGTCATGACAGTATGATATCAGACAGATCATCTGTGAAAAAACGAAAAAGAAAATATCTTCTGCCTTCTCCCAAAAACTAGAAACAACCAATCAGAGCCAGGAGGCGGGTCTTAGCGCTGTCAATCAGGCTCATGCTCTCTGCTACAATACAGCTTCTCCCCATCGGGAATGTTAGCACTGATGGTGGTGAATAAACGTTTTTCCTGGAACGGTGAACTGTTTCTCCACCATTAGCACATTTAGCAGCGCATTCACAAGAATGACTGACAGCGCTAAGATGCTCCTCGAGGCTCTGATTGGTTGATTTTCTTCAGACAGCAACAGCAACCCATGGAGAAAGACAAATGTATTCAAAATGATCTGTGTCATATAAGACTGTCACAACACGGTGATAGGTTTAACAAATATGTAAAAAAAACATTTTTTATAAAAAGTTACAGCTTTAAACAATTAATTTCATTTATTAAGTTGTTCATGTAGTGAAATTCTTCTACAAAAATTCACAAGTTCCTTTTCCAGATTTGTTTATGTATTTGCAGCAACACCTGAACTCGTTGTTATGGAGACGGGCGTCAGTCTGCATCACAGCGACTCAGAGTTTGTTGAGCAGGAGATTCGGTGCACAGCTGCTGCTCTTCAGCGGACTGGGCCCACAGCACCTGTCATCAGCAGCAAACAGAGGCTGGAGCCGGTTGCTTTCCAGTCAATAGACTGACACACTGGTGCCCCTCAGAGCTCCACAGTAAGTCGATTAGTCTAGACTTTGAGGTCTTAGAGGAGTGAGCTGCTTTGTCACCTGAGTTTGAGAGGTGCTTCCCTCACTCTCACCTGACAGATTTAAGCAGCCGGGCCAGATAGATGGAAGCTATCTATCTAAGAAAGAAACACTGATCTGGCGGGACAGCTCTTGAAACAAATGGAAACAGTCACACATTTCCATATGCAGACAGACTGTAGTAGTAAAGCAGAAATTCATTTTGTTCACATACCAAATATATGTAAGCAGGCACAAATGAGACATGTAAATCATATTCCAGGTCACTAAACTGAGATAAAATTAAATTTTTCTAATAAGTTGAGGTGTTTAAAGGGGACCTACTGTGCAAAATTTATTTTTTGCACATTTTTATACTTCCATTTGGGTTTTACTGTTCGGAGCCCCCTACGGGGCCATGGAGGATTTTTTTTCCCTTTGTGTTACCTCGCTAAACTTTTGTGTTCCTTTGTAATAGGTTTTGCGTTCTCCCGCAGAACGCGGCATAATTGAATACCAAAAGTCTTTCTTACAGTGGCCGCCGAACGTTTTGCTAAAATGTAAGGTTTTCTTAAGGTTTTTATATGTATCTCGTTTGTGAGATATCTGAAGTTTTATATAATTTTTTTTAAGGATAGAAATGCACCACAAACCTCTGTGCAAAATGCAAAAGTAAAACAGGCCAAACATGGGCTTCCCATCTCTTTCCATCTGTTCTAAGACATAAACAGAAACTTTCCGTAAGAAGGAAATAAATAAAAAATACATCCAAACTATTTGGGTGTTATTTTCACGGGGTAATAAAATCATATTTGACCGTTTTGATTGTGTCTTTTTTGTGTTGGTCTGAATGGTTCACAAAGAGCCGTTTTCAGTGCCGTTCCATCTCAACCTTATAAAAACAGACATAAGTAGTGAATAAATCCATTTTAAGTTGCACCAAAGAGTTAAGAATATATAAATATTCAGTTTTCACTGAGGCTCTTTAAATGTGCACATATGTGAAATTTTAAACTGACATTTGTGACTGTATACAAAATAGACCAGCAAATATTGCAGTAAAGTTATAAACAGCTCAAGCGCTTAAAAAAACAAAACAAACAAAAAAAAAAACTACTCTGCTGTTTTTTGGCAATATGTTCATGATTTTTGGTGCCTGGAAAAATGAATACTCTGAATGTAAGGTCACAAATCAGCAAGCTCTCCCCAAAGCACAGCCCGTTTCTTAGCAACCCCAGCCCGTCACCTAGCAACCCAAGCTGAGTTCCAGGATGTCTGATCAGTTGGTTTAACCTCTACATGACAAGTGTTTGGCTGTTGACTTACCATTTAGCATCTGTTGGCAGCCATTTTCACGTGATTTTAAATGTTAAGTTGGGGGCGTGGCCACAAGCAGTTTATTTGGATTTAAAGTGACAGGACACCCTAAAACAACTCAGAACAGGCAGAACTGAGCAGACTGAAATCTCATTGTCTAAGAATGATTTTGTCCAAAAATATGCAATAATCATGTTTAGCATCGTAGCTTGTTCACGGAAGCATAATAGGTTACCTTTAAGAAACCTTCACATTCTTACTAATACAATGCATGTAAATGAGCATCCAGCATCTTGTGAAACTTAATTCAGTCTTTTGTGCGCTTGCCAAAATGGTTATTTCCGAGTGACTGGAAGCAGAAAATCCTCCAGGGCATGAGATGAACCCAAATATAAGCTCAAGAATTCACTCATCCATACCTGCTGGTTAGAGGGTTTCTAATGTTATCTGTATGCATAAGAAAAAGAAAGAGGCGATGCAGAGTGGGGAGAAAGGCATTGTTGTGGCCTAAATTCACAGATTTGAAAAAAGAAAAATACAATATATTAACATGTAAATGTGATAGAAGGTGGTGTATTTCTGCATAAAACCTTTTTTATAAAGTGAATCTTGCATGTATATTACTAGTTGCAGAAAGAAAAATAATACAGCAACAGAAAATCAGAAGCAGTTTAAAGTATGTAGCAGACTTTGTAAGCATATAGCAAACACCCAGTATCCTAACGTTGGTAAAATAAGTGAATATCTCACAAATATACTTTGGAGTAGGACGTTTTATAGATCAGAAGACCTTCAACTTAGATTCAAGGGGAAGTTTTTTGAGGCCTACTTTGTTGATTTTCATATAACTTTAGTCCAGTTGTTTGAACATATGTACATGGCTCCTTTACTTGTTTTGTAAATAAACAGAAAGTCCACCGAAGGACATTCTCTTCATTGTGAGAACTTACTTTTACTTTCGATGCCTAAATCCAAACTGAACTTGGGAGGAACTCTAGCTAAGCTAACTAATTTATTTATGACGATGCTAAGTTTTACTGTTTTGCTTTGAATGTTCTGCAAACTGTGTGTTGCTGTCAGGATATTTTTTTAAATTTTGATGGCATTTTCCTGGTGAAATAAAGTTCAATAATAATAATAATAATAATGAAGAAGAAGAAAATTCTAGTCCTTGGATGCCCCTCCTCTTTGGAGTGCCGCCCTGGGCCACCGCCCACATCAAAAATCCCCAGTGGGTAGATGGATAGTTTCAGAGTCAAAACTGAAATGTGGAGTTCAGGTGGAATAATAATAGCTAATGGTGGTTTTAGACTAAAAACAATTTAATATAAAATGTTGTTATAGTTAACTAAACCAATAAAAACCAAACTGAAATTGACAAAACATTTTTGTTAGCTGAAATAAACAAAAATTTAATTAATTGGGAATACTGAACTGATGTGAAATTATGATTTTTTTCCCCTTGACACTAGGAGTTTACATCAGCTGTTGACAAATTACGGTACTTTATTCTCATCCTGGCGGCGCTAGTCCTCAAAATGCTGTCGGCAAAAGAAGTGAGAAAACCCCAGAGTCAGTTTGTTCAACAATAAATGAAAATGGTATCGTGACCCAATCAATGCAAACATAATCACAAGACAACACTTTGACTTTTTTGAATAGTGCACTTAAAAATTAACCAAAGTATAAAAAAACCTAAAACCACTACTACAATAAAAACCAAACAATATTTAACAGTAACAGATAAAACTATCACACTCTAAAGTTTAACGAAAGCGAACTAAATTAGGCAAGCAAGACGTCATTATGAAATAAAACTATAAACTATAATGAAAAACTCAAAAGCTATAATAACCCTGATGCAGGCTGGCAAAAATGTCACTGCCTGTTGTTAGCTACATCAGCGGCTAACTTATAACCCACTAATAAAATCATCAGAGCAAAGCTCCGCTCCAACAAACCCACCAGCACAGCATCGTGTCTCCTCCTATTAACCAGGACGACACTGAGACAAAACTCCTGAATAATTAGACAGTGAACATCATCTGATAGAGACACGGCAGCCATTAGTGGATGGAAAAACTGCTAAGAAGTTCCCTGTCTGTGTCTGCCTCCTGCCTTCAGTCACTTACACACAGATTTCTGAAGATACACTGCAAAAATACACAAACTTACCAGTTTCTGGTGCAAATATTATAGTACACTTCAAATAAAACCAAACTATGATGGAGTATTAGGACCAAACTAAGAAAGAAAAAACAAAATAGCTATGAGAATAAAGTTCTACTAGAGTAAAGTCAAAATAATGAGATTAAAGTCATACTATTTCTAGATTAAAGTAATAAAATTAAGACTTTACTCCCGTAATACTTTGACTTTATTTTTGCATTATTTCAACTTCATTTTCATAATTAAATTTTTTAAAATTTCTTAGTGTGGTGCTAATATTCCATAGAATCAAACTAATTTACAAGTAACTTTTTAGCAAGATAGTACTGGTACTATTTCCAGATTATTTCACTTATAAAAACACATCTTTGCCTCAAGAGTAAAATAATCTGCCAATTGTACAAGTACTTTTTCATCAATATTAATGAATTATTGACTTAAAATAGGTTCATATTTTGCTGAAAAATTACTTATAAGTTAGTTTGTCTTATTTCAAGTGTACTAAGATAAAACTAGACTAAAAATGCCTGTTAGGATTTAGTGTTTTTGCAGTGCATGGAAACCAGTGGTAGTGTGTCAGTGGGGAAGCTCTGACACAGCAGTGGGTCAGTGGCTGTACTGCAGTCTGAAGCCCACTGCATATCCATGCACCCTCCACTGCAGCACTTTGATTTCACATTGGCACCCCCTCCTTCTGCATTTCTACAGTAATGGCTCTGAGCAGCCTGCCCCATCATTACCCTTCTCACATGAGAACCTACTGCTGACATCTTTTATTGTACATCACACACGCTCACACACACGCCGTAGCTTCACACCGGCACGCAAAGGCACACGTGTGTGCTAATAACACACTAAGGTACTTTATTTTAGAACGTAAATAGGACAGACGGGGCTGCCCTTCTTTTTCGTGTCCTCAGACTTGCTCATCTACTTTATCCCTTGCAGCACACAAAAAAAAAATCATCAAAGTTGGTTTGTAGGACTCAGAGGCTGCTCCCAGCGGAGACAAACCTGGATGAGAGCCCCAAGAACCCGCTGCCTGCTGTAAGGCTGTGATTTATTGCTTTTGCGCCAAACAAAGGAGTTCACGGAGAAAGTCCTCTTCCCATGAATGCACTGCACCAAGAAGACCAAGAGTAATGAAACACGCTCGCAGAGAGAGTCACACCTCGATGCTGTCGCAGTGCTTTCTCTCTCTGTGTGCTGCGAGGTGAGTCATCGGCCCAGGGAAGCATAACCTCACGGCTCCAGCTAATCTCTGCTCTCCTCCTCCACCTTCTCTTCAACCTGCCAGCATCTCATTTTCTTCATGTTTGGAGGCAGCTGCTTAAACGCATGCAAGGCCTAGGATCCTAGCATAACCGCCTGAATCACAGGTTTCAGCAGAAACATCCTGCGATACAAAAGCAAAGCATTTTCCAATCTGTCTGCATAATCGCACATCTTCTCTTGCATTTTCGCGTGTGTGGTTTTAAAAACACTTATATCTCGTAAAGCTTCCGTATGTAACCTTTATAAATAATATGTGTTTTACATATTTGTTGAAACTGTCACCATGTTGTGATAGTAGAAGAGATTAAGTGTGAAAGAAAATCTAGCTCATCCACCTCCTTCCACTGCTAAAATTAATATCTTCAGAAATGCACAACTCCCAGTCAAAAACACCCAATCAGAGCGAGGAGGAGGGTCTCTGTGCGGTCAATTTTTCTTGTGTATGTGCTGCTAAATGTGCTGATGGTGGAACAAGTCCTCTAATGTTGAAAAACACAATTTCACAATTGCAGTGTTTCCATTAAATAATAAATGCAATTAAAGTCAGACGTTAATAAATTTGTTATGAGGATAAGTCGTTAAAAAAAACACGCCGCGCCATCATCCTCCTGCCACTTCCTGTCATCTTCTTAGTCTTTTCCACCGTTAGTAACATCCAGATGTTGATCATATGACTCATATGATGCGAAAAAAGTGTTTTCATTGAAGTTTTGCAAAATGCGTCAGCACAAAATCTTTTTATCAAAAAATTTGACTTTTTTCAAATTTGCCGTGTTTCCATTAAGCGACCATCTTTTCATAATTCCATTTTACGCCATTAATGTAATATGAAACGTCAATGGAAAGCTGCTCAGCATCTTTTTTTCCCATATTATTTATTGTGAATATGTAAATGATACCTAGTTTCCCACTTATTACAAAATACATACATTTCACACTATTAAATAAAACTTAAGGAAGCACAATAACTATATAGCAGAATAACCAGAGAAACGGTGGAGGGCGAAGGTGATTCTCCTCCAGTCGTGGGACCTCTGCAGGCCCATCAGTGCAGCCCTTACAGACAATCTTTATGTCAAAGTCATGGATCTGAGTTTTGAGTTCATTATCCAACATGCCAGATGATGTTCATCTGGGAGAATTGACGCAGATTTAGTAATCTGGCATATTTGGCCTTTAAAAAAAATCTCTCTCAGATTTTCAGCTTAACAAAACCGTGATGCTTTCCAAACAGGGCCGTATTTAAACAGATGAGGGCCACGAGCTGGAGCCAGTTTTGGTGCCCTATCAACTAAGAAAAAATATTGTATTAATTCAAATTACAGTCCTACACATCAGCAGGTGTAAATTTAAGGTTTAATAATTCCCCTAGCTAAGAACTCCGTTTTGCTCCCAAAGAAACCGACTATAACTTCGGACTTTTCAGATGGTCGAATATTGTTTATATTAATAAAAATCTGAAAATATAAATAGAAATCACCTAACTTGGACTTAAGACTTATATATAAAACTCATATGTATAAAGTACAATGGTTGCAAATTAAAAATAAAATTAATGATTTATATATATTAATTTAAATTATTGAATTGATAATAATGATTGCAAATTAAAAATAAAATTAATACTGTATATACATATATAAATTATAATTGATATATATATATAAATTAGTATATTTATAAATTATTATTATATATGTATATAAAACATTTTATTTTGTTTACCTGTTTTTAAACTTTCATCTTTGTGTGAATCTACGTGCCTCGATTGCCTGTCACTTTGCTACACCTGAATTTTCCCACTGTGGGACGGTAAAAACCACTTCTATTTCTATTATTTGTAAAAGATTTGAAAACAACAAATCCCTTCTCTTGCCATTTGTCTTGGATTATCACATTAAATCCCAATAAAACACAAAATGTGAGAAGGTTCAAAGGTTATGGAGACGTTTGCGAGGCACCGTTCAATCTGGCAACCAGCAGGCCCATGAAACAGAAGCCCAGAGATGTAATTAAATCCAGCACACTCGCTCCCAGTCAGCAGGATACGGACAAGAGGCGGACACAAAAACTAATAAACGCAATGCCTTTCTGAACCGCACACAGCTGATAATATGCCTCTGCTTCCACTTGGATCGAAGAAATATCCAAAGACCCAACTCGACTTGGCGCTAACACACAGGTCAGATAATTGACACCAGAACACATTCAAAGCCATGCTCTGGCATAATAAGGCAGCCATTACTTTAGGCAGTTTCCATCCTACTTCTTCCAAGAATTAGCAAACAAAAGATAGTGCTTTTAGTCTTGAAATACTTTGAATAGCTAAAAATCAACCCATACCTTCTTCAAATTAATATGAAAGATGCTACAGTCCAAAGGGCGTCCATTTGGTATGAGCCCAAATAAAACTGCATGTCATTAAATTTTAAGCAGACTTACGTTGCCTTGTTAGCGAGCTGCATCTCCTGTGGAAGCTCTGTGACCATTCTGGCAGTGTGTGCTGCTATGCTTTGTTGTGTGTGTTGGTTTATTTCTGTCAGCCTGTCTGTTTGTGTGTCACTACCCAGGGACAGACCACTGGGATGGCTGTCTCTGCGCTGACTTTGCTGTCATAAATTAAAAAGGCCTCCTTAACGGTCTAGAGAGCATATCAGCTTTTCTGTCCCATCACATCCATGTGACCCCAGCCCCCCAATGGCCGGTCAGACTGCCAAACACACTCGCACTGCATGTAAAGACCCCACGCCCCCCCGCACTCGGCTGCAGTGTTAGAGTGATCTCCAGAGGTCCAACATACAACACACACACACGCACCCCCGGACAGACATCGCCTCACAGCCGTGACACATTCACGAGGCGAAGGGCTGACACACAGTGACACAATCGACTGCAGTGAAGCTCCTCTAGTTGTTCTTCAGGAGACTGGCTCAGCGAATCTCATTTTATGCTCCTCTTTTTCATTTTTAGTGTCAACCTTTTCCCTCCTCCCACATCCTCTTTTATTTCTAAAGGTGACCTATTATTCTTTCTTGGTTGGGATAGCCTATGGACAATACAAAACACATTTCATTTTCATTTTCTGCACAAAATCCTTTTTAGGTAATGATCCAGTCATTTCAGAATGAGCAAGTTTAGAGACTCTTGTCACTTTAAATTCAGATAAGCTGCTGCTGGTCATGCCCCCAATTCAAAATGGCATCAAACAGATGAATAGTTATAAAACCATCAAAGTTGTACATTGAAAAAACAGTCTTACAAAGTATTTTTCTTTGCACCACTAGTTTCAAGTACAATTAAATTAGTACACTTGAATTAAGACAAAACTATTCTACAACTGTACATCTTTGAAAAGCAGAAGTGGAGCCTCCTGCACAACCAACAAGAATGCAGAAAGTGGTTTCTGAATGGTAAGGGAATAACAAAACACTTTTCCAGCAGCCATTGCACAGTGCAAACAAACATGCTGGAACTTATCTTTTGGTTGACAGGTGAATGGCTGAGGTTGCTAAGAAACGGGCTGGGTTTGGCTGGGGTTGCTAGGTGACCACACAGTGCCTTTCAGTTGTGACTTTACATTTCAGAGGTTTTTGAAACTTAGTTCATTTTCCAGACACCAAAAAATGTAAGTGCTGTTATTTCCCTTATAACTGGAACTTACACAATCTCCTATATTGAGCTGAAACATGACTTGTAAATTTCATCTTATTTCAAGTGTACTAAGATATTTGCACTAGTGACTACACCAAAAATAATTGGCACATTTTTGAGTTTTGCAATGTTATTTACTCCTATGCAGTCAATTTATCCTTATTTTACCAATTTGTTAATGTTTGTATTTCAGCTTCTTTTTTTTTTTGCATTGTCAAAAAAAAAGCAATGCAATTGAACTCTCAAAACATTTTGGATTTTTTTTTCCTCATAATTTTATGTGAAATTAGTTACATGTACTGTGGGCTCACCTTGTGTTGAACATAGGATTCGTGTACATTGGGGGTGGACACAGAGGCTGCTCTGGGGGTACGGAGAACCCCACTTTCTTGCTCTGTCCTGGGACTCCATCTGTGGATGCAGAGGAATATTTTAGTATTTTCTTTATTTACACCTCATCCTGTAGGTTTGGCATCACTCCTACCTACAGAAACTCACTCAGCCAAAAAGGTGGGAAATGATAAGTACATTGTAAAAGTATTTATCATCAGAATTTTGTTTACATTGTGTCATGATTAAATAGATAGATGAACCTCTAAGCAGTTAATTTTAACTGTTCCTACAGATTTGGGTTAAAATAGGTAAATATGCTTCGTATGTTTAGAGCTGTTGTCTCTTATAAAGGCAGCCTGGTAAAAACCAGTCCCTTGCTCTACGTTTTGCTTCGTTGAGAAGCGATTGCTTGCTAGAGCCGTGGACAGTTCAACTTTTGAATTTCATCCGATCGCTAACGTTTACCCGTGACGTATGTAAATGCGCCACTTCGGACGTGGCCTGCGCTGTAAACAACCGGCCTCCACTAAGAAGAGAGACGTGCAGAGCCGAGCGGCTGTTAATGTTAATTCAATATTTGGGAGCGTGACCAACACGGACTGAATGACTTTGTTCACTTCCTCCGTCGCCATTGCTAAAACTGCAGGGGACTACGATTCTAAAACAGCGCAGAAAATCTACGTCATCGTTTACGACGGCTCCTTCTGTTCACTGATTGGCCCGATTGAAATTCTACCGGAGAAATCCAGGATTCTTCCAGTCTGTACTTTGCTCCATTCATCTTACTATAACTGTGACCAGTAGTGATACTCGATAACTGATACCACTGACTTCCTTTCTGAACTATATGAATAATAATAATAATAATAATAATAATAATAATAATAATAATAATAATAATAATAATAATAATAATAATAATAATAATAATAACAGAGTAAATCTAAAATAAGTGTTGCTGTTTTCTAATATGGGTCATTCAAATTTAAATTCAGAGTAAAATATTTAGTTCAACAATTATTAATGATTAAAAAAAAACTTTATTTCAAAATGTAGGTATTTATTTTTATTGAGTGACTGGGCTTCTTATGGTGAAAGGAAAAGTAGTTCCCCACCAACCAACTAAAATAGACAAGATCTCAATAATACAGTTTCTGTCCACTGTATTTTCGTTAATGGTATACGTTACCTCAAATAACCGAAGTATCAAAAGTATCAGTGTTTTCAAATAAGAATTGATTTTAGAGCATTTCTGGTACCCCTGTCCCTGCTGAAGAAAATTGTCCCCCTCAGTATGAAGCTGTGTCCCCTACATTTTCTGTGACAAACTGTAAATAGAACATCTTCGTTTTTTCTTTTAGTAATGGTTTTCTACTCTTCCATAAAGTCCAGATTTGTGGATTGCAGGTCTAACAGTTGTCCTGTCAACAGATTTCCACCTGGCTCTCTGCTGCTTCTCCAGGGTTTTTACATCACATATGCGCTATTTTGTGTTGGTTTAATACATAGGTCCAAATATAATCAATGTTTTAAAGGTTTAATACTTTTTCAGGTCACTGTGAGTGAAACGGTGCAAACTGCTGCCACGTCAGGCCATATGTTGTAGCAGGCTAGTTAGCAGCTCTGGCTGCTCAATAATCCCCTCAGTCACCCGGATTTAAGAGGCTATTTTTGCAGACTCTTAGTCTGAGTCTCTGGCTTACTGATAAGCAGTTATTCTGTCTTTGTCATTTTTCTTTGTTTTGCTTCACATGGTGAGTTCAATGCATCCAAAACTATGTGGCGATTAGGTCTGCAATTTACGATTATTTTAGTCGTCAGTTATTCTGATGATTAAATTCAATATTCAAAAAATACTTTATTGAGCCCAAAATGAAATTAAATGTTGTTGTAACTCATATTACTTTAAAGTATTCAAAGAGGTATTGCAGATGGTGTTGGCCGTTGACAGGAAAGATCTCCTGCAGCAGTCTGAATTACAACGAATTGGAACATACCTCTGACTAAAGACACTCAATTTTGTTCGATTAATACATTTTTTTAATTTAATGGTACATTCTGCAGGTTTTTCATTCAACAAGTTAAGAATTTTTTTCTTTAATACTAGAAATAATTCAATCCCTTTTTTGAAAAAAGAAAATGATCGCTTGTTGCCTGAAATGTAATAACATTGCATTCTTTTAGTGCATGCTTGATCTTGATCATCTGTAGGATAAAATGCATCTGCAGCTAAAAAACAATACTTGCACAAGATCAACATGTGCTTGACTTTATATCAGTACAGGGTAGGACTGATATATTGATAATTATTTGGATTGACCAATATTTTCATAGCAAAAAGTGCTTTTCAAGAAAATTTCTTTTTATTTAAAATTATGCCACTTACAAATTTCTGGGTAGAAAATATTTATGGACAAAGCAAATGTTTTTCTTAATTTTAAGTGGAAAATGTAAATATTTTTGTACAGTTTTGGCATAATTACTACTCTGATAGTGCTGTTCTTTTGCCAAGTGGCTTTTTATTTTACTCTGTATACTCCAGTTAACAAATTACTAAATTAGTTGATGATTATGTCAATAAATGACATAATCACAATAAATGATTAATCTGATTAATAGGCTTGTTACGGTAACAAATTTTGCTGGACAATAACTCGTCCTAGAAGTTATTGTGATAAACAATATCGTTTTGAGACCATTTCTAAGCGATATAATAGGGTATAATAGTGCAATAATGTGTGGTCAAAGATGAATAAATTCTAATAAACATTTAATAGTAGAACTAGAAGACACTTTACATATCCAAAATAAACAAACAAAACAACAGAAACAACAAATAAAATGAATAAAAACACAAATATCCTTCAAAAAAGAGCTAGTTGAGATCAAAACACCAGACTGAAGACTTTTGTCAGCCAGAGTTTGATAGAGAGAAACAATAAATCATGTAAATGGAAATTATTGAGCCCATTTTAATTTATCATGCGATTAATTGATTTATTGCTTATTGCGACAGGCCTGCTGATAAATTGTTTCAGCTCTTGTGCACAGGTTGTCCGCATTTAACAGGTGCCTGATTGAAAAATTAAACAACACTGCTAATGCATTTTCTTTTTCAGTCTGGTGGTAATTATCAAAAATAAAAGCTACTTCAACTGTGTGTACCTTCTCCATCCAACAGGAAGCAGGTCAGCAGGCGGGGACACACCTCCTCCAAAACGGAGCAGAACGAGCAGAAAGCAGTGGGCCCTTTAGAGGACAGGTGATTTAGGAACACCTCCGCCCGTCCACTGCTGGACTCCTGTCCCAGGATCTCCTTGTACTCCACCAGTGAGAAGACCTTGTCGTACACCAGGTAGGGCAGCACAGCGTTGACATCCAGCTCACTGAGGATCTGCTCTCTGTGCTCTTTGAGGATCTTCGCCGCCCATCTCTTCCTCTTCCTGGTGCATGGCCTCTTGCCAGATTTCTGCTGCTGCTTCTTCTGCTTCTTCACAAACCACTTCTTGGAGCCGCTGCCAAACATCTTCAAGTCGTGGAGGCCCACCAAAACTTCTCCCACTGCTCTGTCAGCACAGCTCCCAAAGGAGAGGAAGTGCATATTTCCTGCCAGCATTAACACTCTGCCACATATTTCTTTGCGCTAACCCTTTGTTGTCGTCTGAGTCGTTTATCTGGGGCAGGAAGAAACAATCTGGACACTAGCTGATTTCTAGCTGGGTACTTAGCAGCTCTAAGAAGATTAACAGCCTCTTAAGTACTGCCATGCACACTGCTCTACGCTCCTCACATATCCTAAACATGTTGTGCATTGTCTCTTCTCTTGTTGGTAGATTAAGACATTCATTGAAGCAGACTTTAAAGGGGACTTATTATGCAAAATTAACATTTTGAACATTTTTGTACTTCCATTTGGGTCTCAGCTGCTTCTAAAAACAGTCCAAGTGCTTAAAAGAGCCACCCAGATGTTTTTTGTGGCAATAAATTAATGTTAAATGAGCCGTTTCAAAAACTTCTGGAATGTAACATTACAAATCAGCAACCCCAGTGAAGCCCGGCCCCGTTACCTAGCAACACCAGTGGAACTCCATCCGTCACCTAGCAACCCAGGCTGAGTTCCAACATGATTGGTCATCTGTTTTTACTGGTGTACAATGGCTGCTGGGGGGAAAAATGCCAAAAAACAAGTGTTTAGTTTTTTAATTACCATCCAGAAACCCTAACCTTTGCTGCATTGTTGTTGGTTGTGCAGGAGGCTACACTTAAGCTTATCAAAGATCTAAATTGTGCGAGTTTTTATACATCCATTTGGGTTTGAACTGCTTCTAAAAATAAGCCCAAGTGCTTAAAAACCCATGCAGTTTTGTTTTTTTGGCAATAATTTAATATTTTTTTGTGTCTGGAAAATGAGTCATTTCAAAAACCTACCAATTGCTAAGACACATTTAACTGGCACTGTTACCTAGCAACCAAAGTTGAGCTCCAGCATGTTTGGTCTGGTGGTTTTATTGCTGTTCCCGCTGTACAACGGCTGCTGGAAAAAGCAAGTGTTTTGTTGTTGGCTTACAATTCAGAAGCTGTATTCTTGTTAGTTGTTGTGCAGGAGACTTTATTTGTGCTTTTCAAATATGCACGGTTGTATAATTGTGCATCTTTTTGCAGCCATTTTCATGTATGAGTGTAAATGTTGAGTTGGACAGGGAGGCCAGCAGCAGATTGTTTGGATTTAGTGACAAGATGCCCTAAAACGGCTCAAAATAGGCAGAACTGAGGGGACTAAAATCTCTTTTTTAAGAATGATTTTGTGCAAGAAAATGTAATGAATATGTTTTGTATAGACCATAGATCTATCCTAGCCTGTTCAAGGAAACATATCAGGTCACCTTTAAACCATCAGGCTTGAAAAACCATCTGTATTCTTCCTTTTTCCTTCTCAGCTCCTTCTTGGAGAATATTTCAGAAGTTATTTCGGTCCTGCTGACTGGCCCGAAAAGCTCCAGGGACTTTAAAACAAGGTTAGTGATTCAACTCCTCCACTCATTGTGGAAAACTTGTGTAAAGTGAATGAGACGTACAGCTAAGGTCCCTCCTGAGCAAGAAAGTTGCAGCATTCATCAGTCCATTGATCAGCTCTCCAACAACTTCACCTTCCTGGTTATTGCTGTGAATGTGACACCCGATTAAAGCAAGATTAAAACCCGTTCCCTATGTGCACCGACCCGTCACGCTGAACCGCAGAGAAGCATTTAACATGTAATTGGATGGAGCAAGGGCGTTTAAAGGGGGAGCTTAATGTATTGTACTGAAAATCTATAAAAATAGGAATAAAAGCAGCACAAATCGATATGACCTTGGACCAAATTTTTATCCAGCTTCTGCGACGGAGGTGAGGATGAGCAGCTCTTTTCCATAAGAGGGTGCCATTTCATCAGCCGGTTTCACTTAAACTAACCAGAAAAACTCACAATTATAATTTTTTTTCACATAGAAAAAAACTCATTGGGACTAAAAATGTGCGACCAGTTCGACTCAATATGAATTTACAACAAATCAATATTTATTTCATGTCTGCTGAGACTAAATTAAGTTTAAAACTGAACGATTTTAGGTATTGTTTTTGATTTTGTTATGTTATAAATCTGAATTTAAATGTACTTTTACATCATAAACTCATTTATGGGAGTTTATGATGTAAAAGGCCCACTTTATTCCAACACCCCTAAATAAAATTCAACAAAATCAGTTTCCTAAAGAAGTCAAAAAAGTATTAAATTCACATTTCACAATTATTTAACACATATTTTGTTTATGATCACCTAATCCTAGTAAAAACATACATATATATTTAATTGAGTCAGAAGAAAAATAAAAAAGGCTAAATAAAATAAAAAAAGTCAGAAAAAAGAAATAAAAAGTAAAGGGGGAAAAAGGAAAAGAGAAAGAAAATATGACAAAATGAAAAGAAAGAGAGAAAGAAAAGGAATTAAGATAAAAGAAAAAGGAAAATGACAAAAGAAAAGAAAAAGAGACAGAAAAAGGATAAAAGACAAAAAATTGACATAAGAAAAAAGAAACCGAAGAAACAAAAGTAAAAAAGGCAAAAAAGAAAAATAAGAAAAATATTAAAATCCTATATGAATGAATGTTGCAACAAACCCTTTTTCTTAATCTGAAATGTATTTGATTCATAAATAAACTGATCTCCAAGTCAGTGAAACAATCGGCAAGCATAACGAATATTAAACTTATTCAAGTGAATAAGCAAGCAGTGCAAAGGCTGAGAAATTCACATAATTACACGACACACACAGAAAACTGCAGACTGTTTGAGAGCATTTAACATTTCAGTAGAGCGGCCTGCCTTATCAGTCAACCAATAAATCCAATTTATGAGTTTGGATGAACTCGAGTGCAGTTTTAGTCTAAAAGCGAGCTGCACCAGAAGGGGCTGACAGCATAAATTTGAGAGCCTTCGCTGCACAAAACCTCACAGGTCCTTACATAATCAAACTTCCCCAAGTCAGATGAAATATTTTATTACAGGTTGAACACCAGCAAACAATAAAGTCATGATTTTTTTAAACATATTCCAAAAATTCACACAAATATATCTGCATGGTGATGAAACTGATTTAAAGCAAGTTGGTTCATTTGCAAATGAAGGTGGCTTGAATCCATTTACACCTACAGCAAACAAATCAATTACTTACTGCACTGCAAAAACACAAAATCTTACCAAGTAATGTTGGTCTATTTTTTATCTTAAAACACAAAAAGTGAGACAAAACCTGACTTAGATAGAGGAGCTTCTTTTAAACTAATAATTCTTTAATATTGATTAAAAAATGCTACTTTCATTCACAGATTATTTCACTTTTAAGAAATTTTTTTCCCATTTTATGAGTGAATCAATATTAAGGAATTATTGGCCTTAAACAAGCTCTTATATCTTGCTGAAACGTTACTTGCAAGTTAGTTTTGTCTTATTTTAAGCGTGCTAAGATATTACTAGATAAGTAATACTTGGTATTTTGTATTTTTTACAGTGGTCATGAATAAAGAAAGGGAATTATGAAAATAAAATGCATTCCTATGACTTTGAACAAGTTAAACATTCCTGCTCCTGATTGCAATCAATGTTTCTGTTTCTGATTAGAGAACAAAGCTGCAAAGAAAACATGTTTAATTAAGTGGATTAAAATAAACTTCAAGCCAAAAAAACAAAAACTTACTGCAATGGATGTAGCATCTTTGCTGACATATTGTTAATTATTAATAGCGTTGTTTCTGTAACTCAAAGCTCAGGACTGATCAGAAGTTTTCGTAGTGATGCATGAAATAGGCCTGATCTCTCTTGTTCATCTTCTGACACGCTTTCTCCACGTTCTTGGTCAGTCCAGGCGGTCCGCAGCTGAACACACCGATTTTACCGACCTGCAGAAAAATAATAAAGGACCATGAAGCTTCAAAAGTTACATCTTGTTGTCCAGGCTTTGTCATCTGGGCGAGGATTTCCTTTGCAAACACACAGAATGCTGCAAAATATGGAAACATTGAATTTTATATTTTTTTATTTTTATAAATAAATAAATAAAATGAATAGAATTTTATTTTATCAATAAAATATTTTTCTAATTTTATTTTAATAATACAAATACAAAATATATATATATTTTATTTAATCTAGTCAAATAAAGATTAAATAAAATCTTAAATTAATAAATGTAAAATATTTTTATTTATTTTTTTCTCACTTTTATTTACTATTTTAAATTATGTTGTGCGTCCTTTCGTGCAAAATGACTGAAAATAATTCTGATTCTATTCTATAATTATTACATTAATTTAGCATAAATGCTGCCTCATACTTTCTGATTTTAGTTAGAAATTAATTCTGTGGTGGAAAATATGATCAGGCACTTTTTAAATCTGATGTTGAATATTTTACCAGATAACATTTTCCACTACAGTCCCCTCTTTTCATAAGACAATGTGTAATATTTTAAATTAATCCCACTAAATTTTATTTAACCTTCACAGTTTAGCATTTTTGAAGCTTCCTTCTGTCTTTTTCTTGTCAGAAACTTTTCTATTTCTAACTTAAGAAGCAAAACAACTTGATAAACTTGACTGGCAGCCGATCAGAAAGATGAACATGACAAATAATTTCCTGACTTTTCCCGCTGTGGGACAGTAAAAGCTTTTCTCTTCTATCTCCAAGTTATTTTAACTTATGTTTTATAATAATAACTAAAAAACAAAAATAATTTTTAAATGTAAACTTTTTTCCCCCCCAGTTTTTTCTCCTCTTCCCTCTGAGGTCCCTTTAGCGCCCCCTGGCGGCCCTGCCCACTTTGAAAAACGCAGTGACAGAGCGCTGACCTCAGGGTGAACTTCCTGCAAGGAGCTGAAGAAGGAGACGAAGGGCGGACGACCAAAGTGAGTGACGGAGCGCAGGCCGGTGAAGAGGCTGCGGTTCCACACCTTCTGAAAGTGGCGTTCACACACGTACTGCACGGAGGAAAGCAAAGTGGATTAAAGTTTTGGTAAAATAAACAAATAGATATCTGAAGTAGAAGTCATGGCTGATAAACTGAAACCTGGGAAGTGGGAACTCTGAGCTACTTTCTACTTAAAGGGGCAGTACGTGTTTTCCAGCCACAAAGTGCAATTTTATAACATAATCAAGTTACTATGTTACCTTCAGTTGTTATAGATATGCCATAAAAAATTAAGAGACCACTTAAAATTATTAGTTTTACTTTTTAGAAGTACATGTTTGAATAAAATGAACATTGTTCTTTAATTCTATGAACTACTGACAACATGTCTCCGAAATTACAAGCAAGAATTTTGTATCTATTTGCAGAAAATGAGAAATGGTCAAAATAACAAAAAAGATGCAGTCCTTTCAGAAATCAAATAATGCAAAGAAAACAAATTCATGTTAATTTAGAAACAACAATACTAATATTTTAACTGAGGAAGAGTTCAGAAATCAATATTTGGTGGAATAACCATGAGGTTTTCAACGGGGTTCAGTGCAGTGGGCTCTTAGTTTTTTCCAGAGCTGTATACATTTACTAAATGACTTAAAAAAAATTTTACTTCTTGATTGAACTTCTTGAAATTGGGCCTCTGTCTCTTTAAGAAACTCCTGCTCTTTCTGAAACTCTGCCTTCAGGAAGTCATCACATCATGGCTCCTCCATGTATAATGAACTCAGCAGATGTGCAGTTCTACCAGGTGTTTGCTAACTGCTGCTGGCTAGTCTGAAGGAACCGAGTGGGGGAGATCTTCTCTGTGAAGCAGAAGGTTCACCCAGGTGTTTTCCACAGCTGAATGGTTGCCATGGAGATTAAAGGATTTCTCCAACATGCATGGAAGAATCAAAGCAAAACTCCAGATATGTTTTTGATGCGGGAATAACATTAGAACATGACATAAAGCTCAAAAAAGTGGATTTCACAATCCCTTTAAAACATTGAAATGTCAACAAGGCGAAGCGCATTGTCTGCTGTTACCAGCTATAGCCGCTTCCCACTAGCAAACAGTGCTTGTGCGGTGTTAACCTCACCAGCATGGTGGTGCGCAGGTCGAACTTCTCGGCCACCTGGGTGATGTACGTGTGGACGGAGACCAGCTCCTGAGTGTCCATTTCCTCCACCTCCCTGATGATGTCTGAGACCCACTCAAACTGGCGCTGCGTTCGGGTCACCCAGATGAAATAAACCTTCAGACGACAGATGTTACTGAGAGAGTTTACGGATAAAATTAAATATGAGTTACAGCAGTTTCAATACTTTCTAAGAAACATATTATTTATTTTTAAAAATTTTTTAGAAGCACTGCTAAAGATTTGTATGAAACTCTGTAGCAAATAAATTTTTTATTGAAGTGAAAAAATAGAAGAAATGCAAAATCTTAAGTATTTTTGTCTAGTTTCTAGCGCAGAGCACATTTTAAATAAGACAAAACTAACTTACAAGTAATCTTTCAGCAATAAAAAAGAGCTTATTTTAAGTCAATGACTATTTAAGACCGATGAAAAGGTTCTAGTTTAACTGACTATTTCACTTTATACATGAGAAAATGTCATGAATGAAATATTCTGCCAGTGGAAACAGAACTTTTAAAACCAATATTAAAGAATTGTTTACCTAAAACGAGCTTTTATATCTTGATGAAACGTTACTTGTAAGTTAGTTTTGTCTTAAGATGTTTTCACTAGAAAAAATACTTGTTAACATTTTGTGTTTTTGCAGTGTTTCCATTCTGAATAGAACTGAACAGAACTGTACAGTAAAAACGCAAACTCTTACCAAGTATATTTAGTTCAAATATCTCAGTACACTGGAAATAATACAAGTACATTTTCAGCAAGATATAGGCGCTAGTAAATTTTTCAACTTATAACAAGACGTTTGTAACAACTGCAAGTGAACTAGTACTTTCAAATTATTGACTTAAAACAAGCACCTAAATCTTGCTGAAAAGTTAGTTTAATCTTATTTTAAGTGTATTGAGATATTGTTTTTGGTTGTTATGTTTTTATTTTGGATATTTAAAATGTCTTCCTGTTTGTTCCTGGGTTCTTTACAAAATTGAACTTTATTAATCATTGAGAGAATTAACTTCTATTACCATGCAATATATACCAATATATTATTTGAAAATGGTCAAAAGACAGTAATATTATCATTTATCGCAATAATTATTGGGACTTTTTTGTTGTGACAGGCCTAGTTGGTATGTTACAAAGGACAAACTGGCATATTCCATAAATTATAATATGTTCCAATGAGGCTAATTTGTATATTGACAACATTTAACTTTCTCTATTAATTTTTTTTCCTTTTATTGGTCTGATATCATATTCTATTTTAAGTGTCATGTTTAAAATCTGAGGTTTCTTCTTCTCCTGAGGTGCCATTAAAGATGGCGGGTGATTGTTTTCATTTTTAGGACAAACCTTTTTACACAGAATCTTGGACTTGATGGAGGACTTGAACACCAGGTCCTTGAGGATGGAGGTGAACGGTGTGACGCCGATTCCTCCTCCCACTAGAACAGACACCTCAAAGTCGTTCCACTCCTGATGGCCTTCGCCGAACGGTCCATCCAAGTAGAGCTTCAAATTAAAGAAAATCCCTTCATTACTGTCAAAAAGGGCCAAAAACCATTAAAACAGGCGAGAAAGCAGGAAAGAGGCGTACTTTTGGATAGGAACCAAACTCCAGGAGGCTCTCCTCGGTGTAGAGCTCTCTGAGCCGACTGGTCCAGGGACCCACGGCCCGGATGTGCAGGCTCAGGTTCTCCTCATGAGGGGCTGAAGTCAGAGTGAATGGGTGGTATTCGTCTGTGCCCAGCACCAAGCAGGCGACCCGAACCCACTGGCCTGAACGGTACACGAAGCCCGGGGGACGCTTGAACTCCAGATGTGTCACGCCTTCGGGAAGGACAGCCGAGAGAAGCATTACATAGAGTGTAGATAAGAGATAAGAATGAGAAATTAGTTTATTTTAAACGGGACCTATTATGTAAAATTCACAACTTTCTAAAAAAAAAAAGGTTTTTGGCAGGTTAATGTTTTTTTGATGTCTGGAAAATGATCGGTTTCAAAAACCTCCCAATTGTTACGTCACATTCTAGGGTCACTGTGCCGTTACCTAGCAACACCAGCAGAGTTCTACACGTTACCTAGCAATGCTAGCAGAGTTCTACACGTTACCTAGCAACCCAAGCTGAGCCCCAGCATGTTTTACCGCTGTATGTGCGGTACAATGACTGCTGATTGTAGACTTATCATCCAGAAACCACTTTTCAAAGATGTACTGTTGTATAATTGTGCATCTTTTTGCAGTCGTCTTCACCTGCGAGTGTAAATGTTGAGTTTGAGGACCATGGCCAGCAGCAGCTTATTTTCATTTAAAGTGACAAGAGGCCTTAAAACAAACTATTCTGAAAGGAGCTCAAAATACACAGCAAAACAAAAATATCTTACAAAATATTTTTTGTTTAATTTTTTTAGTGCAAATAAGAAAACTAAAACTAACTTACAAATAATTTTGCAGCAAAATATATAGCAATTTGTTTCAAGTCTATAATTCCTTAATGTTGTTAATAATTAAGAACTAGTTCCACTGGCAGATTTTTCACTTAAAACATGGGAAATGTCTGGTTACGAGTGACAAAATCTAGTACTTTTTATTAATATTAAGGGATTATTGATTTAAAACAATATCTTTTGTCTTGCTGAAAAATTTGCACTAAAAAGTAGACAAAACTACTTGGTAACATTTTGTATATTTGCAGTAGGCAGAACTAACCAGACTAAAATCTAAATTTTCTAAGAATGATTTTGTGCAAAAAATAAAATAAAAAATGTAGCGAACATGTTCTTTATTGCCCTAATAGGTCACCTTTAAAGACGATAAATTAAGAATACCACCTGAAGGCAGCAGCTCTGCTCTGAGAACAGGGATCTCCAACTTTTTCCTGCTCAGGCTGATCAGTTTGTCCAGCAGGAAGAGCAGGCTGGGCGGAATCAGGTAGACGTGGAAACGAGGCTCCTGGAGCAGAGCGTAGCTGCCGTGTATGACCGTCTGATGGACACACACACAGGTATCTCGGGTATCAGACAATCATAACTGCCTCCCCATCAGGGATCTGAGCTCAGAAAGTGCTTACCAGAATGTACACAACAACGTAGAGGTAATGAGTGATCCAAAACCCACGAAAACTGATGCGACGAAAGTAGTGGGAGGCAAAAACGTACATAAATGCAAAGGCAAAGAGAAGCAGGACGCCGGTGATTCCTACAAAGAAGCAGAAGGGAAAAAATGACACAAAAAGCTTTGACAAAGATCTAAACTTTAAAATTGGATTAAAAGTCTACCTGGAACTGTCTGAAAGAACCACCAGTACCACTTAGGAGGGATTTCAGACCTAAAATGGAAAAATAACAGTGAATTACAGCGAACTGTGGTGTGCCACCAGGAGGCGCTACGAAGGCCTGAGAAAGTTGGAGGGAATATGTAAAAAAAATAATTATAAATGTATATTTTTTTACCTATGTATTATGGTCACTGGAAATATTTTTCTCAGAATTCTGATTTAATTTCAGAATTTTGACTTTTCTCAGAATTCTAATTTGAATATGAGAATTCTGGCTTCTTGGAATTCTAACATTTTTTCAGAAATCTGACTTTAATCTCAGAATTTCAACTTTAATCTCTGAATTCTAACTTTTTTCTTAGTATTATGAGGTCAGAATTGCGACTTTAATTCTCTGAAATCAAAAGTTAGAATTTGGAAATTGAAGTCTGAATTTTGCGAATTTTTTCCAGTGTCCCTAATCCTCCTGCATACAGTTTTTCTATCACTACTAGAAAATATAAGTTAAAATAATTTATTCAAATGTTATGTGCTATGCTCATCGTCCTGATGGCTTATTGTCAAATTTATCAAGCTGCTCTGCACCCCAAGCTAGCATAGCAACGCAATATGGAAAAGTTTTTGTCAAGAAAAAAACTGAAAGGACCCTTAGAAAACTCACAGCCAATTAAAATGAGAAGGTATGATGCAGCATTTATGGTAAAAGAATTTAACAATGAGAAAAAAACATTGCAAAATGGGCTTGCTAAGGGGGAAGCTAATGCTAATCTAAGACATCTCCAAATCTCTTAATGAAATGTGTAATCTTACCCATTGTTGACAATGACGTTTGGGAACAGGCAGGAAAGGATGCTGAGGTCGCTGATGGAAAACATGTAGATGTTGACCACATGGCCCAAACTGTGAGCAACTGCAACACAAAAACCAGTGACAAAACATATGAAAAGAGCAGCAACACAATGACACAAAAACCAGCAATACACCCACTGATTCACATTTTCACTGGGAAACTAGAGAACGCTGCTTAGTCAAGAAATAATAATTAAACAGTGACTGGTCCTCGCTTCTTAGCTCAAAGTCTTATCCTGGTTAAGAGAAAAGACTTTAAACCTCTTTTGTCATGCCAGATGTCATGCAAGAAAGCCATCTTGTCTCATTTTAAAACAAAAAAGATTAAATACGCCCTTGAAGGATAAACGACTAAGCCCTAGAAAACATTGGCATATTTGATTCAATGATGTTACAGGAGGAACACACCGCAGTGATGAATAAAACCCCGTTTAAGAACTTAATGATGCTGTTTTCAGCACAAAGAACTTGAAATAAACGCAGCTCTCTAATCTAATTGAACAGCATTATTTGGGGAAGTGAATGCTCAGTAAATTGCAAAACTTTAAAGATAAATGTTTAGTTATTTATGCAGAAAAACTTGCAAGACCATCTTAGAGGATGTAGGTAAAACATGGTATATCTGTGTTTTTGCACCTTTTTTTAACATGTTATCATGTCGATCTGTATGAAAATTTGTCTAGCTGACATGCTTAAGTGAAAAAGAATAAACTGAACAATTACAGTGTGAAAAACAATTTCAATTCAGACAAAAAACAAATCTATATCAGCAGGTCAGGCTTTTTTAAAGGTGAATTTTCCAGGCACATAGTTACCATTTGTAGCACAATCAAGCAACTATGTTACCTTCAGCTGTTAGAAAAAATTACATATATATCAAACATAACTTGTAGAAATTTGACTTTCCAATATAATGCCTTAAAATTGGACCTCTGTCTCTTTAAGAGGCTCCTGCTGTTTCCAAAACTCCACCTTCAGCTACAGTTGGGTCATATTTTATCACAATATTTTGTGGCATTATTATACAATAAACTATTTATAACTGAATTTTTAGGGGGGGAAAGTAGTTCTACATAAACATATTTTTACTCAAGTAAAAGTAAAAAAGAATTTGGTAAAAATGACTTCAGATGGATCATAATATAAAGTTAAGTGGAAATTTTGATATTTTAAAGATCAAAATGAAAATACCTCATATATTTTGATATATATCGATATATATATATAGATATATACAGTATATCTATATATATCTATAGATATCGATATATATATCGATATCTATATATATCACAACTATGAAATAATAAGATCAGGCAAAAAAACATTTCCAAATAATTTTGTTTTCAATACAACATTTATGAAACTTTAGCAAAAACAGCAGTTGATTTTTTGGGGGGTTAAAACATTTTTGTTCTTCATTCAGTGAAGTTACTGAAGGATAGAGAACCCAGACATTTTACTCAACTAAGACAGCACAGTAAAAATATTCCTAAAAGTAATTTCTTTCCACAAAGTTACTCAATTAAATGTAATTGATTAGATGTAGCTTGTTACTACCCGACTGATAAGAACCTTACTCTGTTTTTTATCTAAAGTCCTCCAGACTGACCTGAGAGGACGATGGCCGTCATGGCCATGATACGGTGTAAGTCGATGGCGGCGTCGAAGGGGATGTAGCGGTTCAGGAAGGTTTCTCTCAACAGCGTGATGAGGTTTCGACACACGGTGAGGAGGATGTAGGGATACAGGAAGGAGATTCCAGCCGCTGTGCCGCGAGCGACTATGATGCCCATCACTGTGGATTCAGGCACACCGGTGGCCTCAGCCTGAGAACTGTAGACTGAACACAGGATCTCAGTCAACCATTTAATTCAAGGTTTTGTACATGTCTTTATGAGGTGATGTTTGAGAAATTTTATGTCTTCCACTCACAGTAGCATCTCTCAGTGATCACACCAGCTGTGATGCCAAACACGACGATGAAACAAACGATGTGGCGGCGGTAGTTCTCGATGAAACGTTTGAACTGCTGGACTTTCTGCTGCACAGGGTTTCTGATGTACTGCTCACGTTTCGGCTTCACGTAAACAGTTGGGGCTTTAACGCTTAACCTGCAAGTAAACAAATCAGTAACATGTTTTTTTAGTGATTATCCAAGTTTATAATGGCTTACTGTCTGTGTGGGAAGAGATTTCTGATTGTGAATAACACAAAAAACAGATTGTAATGCTGTTTCACCGCTTTCTCTTTTTACAAAATTGACCAAACATGTTTGCTTAAAGTGAACTTTTAAAGATGACCTATTAAGGTTCCTAGAACAGGTGAGAATGAGTCTATGGGCAATACATCAGTTTTTGCCCAAAATCTTTCTTAATAAATGAGATTTTAGATTTTAGATTAGTTCTGGCTAGTTCAAGCTCCTTTCTGGATGAGCTGTTTTAGGGCCTTTTGTCACGTTGATTAAAAAAACCCCAACTACTTCTGTCCCCTAACTCAACGTTTACACTCACACGTGGCTGCAAACAGATCTACAATTATTCAACTGTACATCTTTGAAAAGCAGAAGTAGAGCCTCCTGCGCAACCTACAAGAATGCACCAAATGTTTTCTGGATGGTAAGTCAACGAGACACTTGTCTTTTCTAGCAGCCATTGTACAGTGAATACAGAGGTAAAACCAGCTGACCAAACATGCTGGAGCTCTTCTTGGGTTGCTAATTGATAGGCGGAGCTCTGCTGGGGTTGCTAGGTGACGGGAGGTGCCTGCAGATTTGTGACGTTACATTTGGTAGGTTTTTGAAACGGTTAACTTTTCAGACAACAAATAACATTAAGTTAATGCCAAAAGATGGCTGTTTTTTATTTTTATTTTAAGCATTTGTGTTGTTTTTAGAAGCGGTAGTGACCTAAATAAAGTACATGAAAACATAAAAAATACATAATAGTACTAATGTGATCAATACAAACAAACTCTAATGTGCATTTACTGAATACCTTAAAAACTGAGACGTCACGCAACTTTCAGAGTGAAATGCAGCAACCAATGACATGAAAGATAACCAGAAGCGTGGATTGGCTAAGAAAATCATGCTACTGCTTGATATTGATTAAAAAAAAAAGGTACTAATTTCACTGGCAGATTATTTAACTTATACAATACATTTTCCCCATGTTGTAATTGAAATAATCTCCAGTGAAACTAGTACTTTTTAATCACTATTAAGAGATTATTGACTTAACACAAGTTCCTATGTGTTGCTGAAATGTTATTTGTAAGTTAGTTTTATCTTATTTCAAAGTGTATGAAGATTTGAACTAGAAATTAGACAAAAGTACTTGGTAAGATTTTGTGTTTTTGCAGTGCATGAAACTGAAATCAGAAAACTGACTTACTTTTTCCGTCTTCGTAGCTCCACTCCATCTGATTTACTACTGCTGTAATAAAAATCAAATAAAAACTTTTAGCAGCTTATGAGCTTTCTTATTTATGTATCTAGTAGTCAGTTGTATTTGTGTAATATATACTTCCTGTATCAATAAATAACGGTTTGTCCTACTTTCTTACCCGTTTGCTGGAAGGATGAAGGACACTCTCTGGTCTCGACTCAGGCGTTTCTTCCCCTGATTCTCCATCCCTGGAAAGACAGAAATGGATTTGATAAGGACAAAAGACAATTGAAGGGGACCTTTTCACACGTTTTTACACTTCCATTTGGGTTTTTACTGCTTCTAAAAACACTTTTAAAGAACCACCCAGCCATTTATTGGCATTAAGTTAATGTTTTTTGATGTCTAGAAAATGAGCCGTTTCAAAAACCTCAAGAATGTAACGTCATGAATCAGCAGGCACTGACCCTTCACCTAGTAACCTCAGAGAAGTCCAGCCCGTTACCTAGCAACCTCAGCCAGACCAGGCCGTCACCTAGCAACCAAAGCTGAGTTCCAGCTTGAGGTGAGCATTTATTGTGTTATTAATGATTGTGATAAATTTCTCATTATAATAAGAATTTTGATTTATTGTTGTCACAGTAAATTCCACTTAGTGATTTTTAAAACCTCCCAAAACTCTCTGTATTGTTGGGAGTGTTAGTTTTACTTTTTCTCCACTGTTATTTCAATTAAAGTATAATTCAATTTGAAAATATGTGTGCAGTCTAGTGATACAAATCTCACTTTTTTATGTGACTAGTGTCATAAAGAAGCATATTGCAAATGGGATGGAGTAGTATTTGTGTTTGTTGGGTTATGATTGATGTGTAATGCAGTCAGAACCATAAAGTTAACGAAAAAAGCAGAAATTAATAGTTCTTACTGTCAGTTCAATAGTACCAATAAATATTGTGATGAAGGTTTACATCTATATCGCCCACCTCTAGCTCCAGCATGTTTAGTCAGCTGGTTTCCAGGGGGCGTGGCCAGCAGCAGCTCATTAGAATTTAAAATGACAAGAGCTTATTCTAAAAGGAACTCAAAATAGGCTGAATTGACTAAAATTTCATTATCTAAGAGTGATTTTGTCCAAATAATGAATGAATATGTTTTGTATCGCCCTTAGACTTCTCCTAATCTATATTAGGAAGCACAATAGGTCACCTTTAAACCAAACTTTCTCAAACCTTTGACATTGAGTTGAGCGAACTGCAGCTCCCTCTCATGGTCCTTCAGGAGCCAGTGAAAGTCCCTCCATGAGATTTTCTCCTTGTCATCAAACCCTGCCGCCTGCATCATGGCCTTGATGCCGTCCTCTGCCTGTGTCTTTGACAGAACGCCGTTGGAGATTTCAATGAAAGACCTGCAATTGATCAAAAGGGTAAGGACAAAACAGCCGAGTAAACACTGTTCAGCCATGAAAAAGATGAAGAGGAGAGCTGCTGAAACCTGAGCATCCTGGCGAATTCCTCCTTCGATAAGTAGCCAGTTCCACCAATGTCATTCATGGAGAACATGAGCTGGGATTTTTCCTCCGGAGACCCTGGAGTTATAAACATATTTCACTGCAGTTCCTACAACTGAACAAATAGGTTCACCTCATTGTCCCCGTACCAGGAAAGGGAACTCATCACCAAAATTAACCTACCTTTGTAACAATTTATACATAATTTTACCTAATGTGGGTAAAAGATTAATTTTAGATGTTATTTGTGCAAATAGACCGATGTGCAAAACTAGAATAATGTGCATAATTTCCAGAGGCTTTTGCAAACTTTTGTTTGCATTCAACATGGCTCCAATTCAATAAATAGTTGGTTGATTATGTCATAAATTAAATAAAACTTAGCATTATATTAATGTGTATTTTTCTTAAATATAAAAAACAGATTGAAACCTACATTAATTTTTATAAATCTTAAATAATTATAATAATGTATTTAAGACTTTAAGAATTATTTTAAGACGCTATTATTTTTTAAGTAATGAGTTATTACTTAAATAATCGCCATTTTATGTCTACATCCCGTAATATCTGTGTATTTTCAGATATTCATGTTCTTTTATTATTATTTGTGAAATACATAAAAACAGTCTGAAAACATGTTTTTTTTCTTGTTTTCTTGTGTCTTGGAATAGCTTAAAAATAACCAACAATTAATTCTTAACTTTCACAGACTGTAGAAAGCCAGAAATTCTGCTAAAAATTCATCTAAGATGCAAAATATACTTGTTACCACTGCTTTTACCTTTCATAAAGATGACTACGACATCAAGAAACTCCTGAAAAGAGAGGTAGCCGTTTCCGTCTTTATCAGCCAGCGTGAACATGGAGTCCACAAATAAAGAGTCCGGTTTCAGTCCGAGCGCCTCAGCAAACTCTGACGCTGTCAGCTCGCACTGCAGAACCTCTCTGGCTCGCTTACTGGAGATGCCGCTCATGTCTCCAGCATCACACTTCTCTATTTCCAGAACCTGAGCATCAAAAGGACAGCAATGTTATTATTATTAGTTATTATTATTAGGACTGAAATGATTAACTGGATTAATCAGATTCATTGTTATCACTCAGATTAATCGCGATGACTCGATTAATCGTTAACTAGAGTATAAAGACCCAAAAAAGGTCATTTGCTCAAAGAACAATAAACTCAAAGCAGCAAAAAAGCCAAAAATAAGTGGATAACTGAAAAATCTGTAGAATGTGCCATTTTGTTATACGATTAATCAATTAACCTTAAGAATAATTGATTGCTAAAGTAACTGTTAGTTGAAGCCCTAGTTATTATTTGTCGTCATAGTGTAATATCTCCAACATTTCTAATATTGGGATAAAGAAGGCTTAAGTGGTTAAATGAAAAATCTTAAGTATGTTAAATTTTGTTACTCGGTTAATCGATTAATCGTCAGAATAATGGATCACTAAAATAATCAGCTAAACCCTTAGGCATTATTTGTCAATATTGGAGATAGTGTAATATCGCCAACATTTCTAATATTGGGATTAAAACAGCGTAAGTGGTTAAATAAAAAATCTGCAACATGTGCCATTTTGTTATCTGATTAATCGTCAGAATAATTGATTAATAACTAAGGCTTTTACTAACGATTGTTTTAGTATTTGTCATCATAGTGTAATATCTCCAATGTTTCTAATATTGCATAAAAACAGCTTTAGTGGTTAAATGAAAAATCTGTCTTTTTGTTCTTTGATTAATCGATTAATCATCAAATAATCACTCACTACAGTTACAGTTAGTTAAAGCCCTAGTTATTATGTGTCATCACAGTTTAATATCTCCAACGTCAGCTGAGGTTCAGCTCAGACCTCGTCACATCAGAGGTCAAGCCAACAATTAGTTCCCCCGGCCTGAGGTTTGGCCTCAAACATGACTTGACATTTTGTGGGCGAACTTAAAGCTGCTCCTGCTGCAACAGAGCAGCATGTGAGGTAAATATCCAGGGGCTGATTGTACCTTGGAGAAAGCATGGCGAATGAAAGTTTCCACAATCTGAGCCCTCTGCTCTTTGGTCAGCGCCTCCTGCAGCAGCTCCCTCTCCCTCATCTCCTTCACTCTAATCTCCTGCCTCATGTCTTCCAGCTCCAGGCGCAAGTGGCTGACAAACTCTGAACGTTTGCTCTCATCATCAAAAAACAGCACCTGCATGTGCGCACACACACAGAGAGCACAAAAGATAAAAGTGATGGAGATCAGGTATAGCTGCAGAGTCATGCTTAGATCAGGGATTAAGCTGGCAGCAACACTAAAGCAAAGATAACTTTACTTTGTTAGACATAAATCTGTCTGCACAAGGTTAAACTGGACCGTGGCGTTTTAAATCGGTCGTCAGCAACTTACCAGGTCGTACTCTTTTGGCACTTTGAGCAGGAGACATTTATGGTGATGACTGCTGGAAAGAAAGATGTTCAGGTGGTTCTGGTTTCTCAGACTGAGGGAGCGGTGTGCGACCCCAGATCTGTCCAACACCTGCAGCCTCCTGTTTTCAATCTCCACACTAACTGGATGCAGCGGTTTTCTACGACCCTGCCACTCGTACGCTGCAGCCAAGAACCCAATAAAAAGATAAATACAGTAAGATACAGGGCAATTTAAATTATCAAGAAATAAAAATTTCTTAAACTTTACTGAATTTTTAAGTTACAGCCACAAACGTCATATTTTATCTTGGATTTTATGTCACAGACAAGGAATCTGCAACTTGTGTCTCTAATATTTTCTAAATAATTTTGGCTAACAATTCAAAGGAACAAGTTAATGTTTTAGATACAGACATAATGACAAATTCAGGGATTTTAACCAGTTTTCAAATTCTTTCTGCAATATTTGCACTGAATTTCTACAAGAATGACAAGAAATGTACCAATAATATTTCTTTACATCTCCTTTACTACTCATTAGTTTTGAATCTATGTGCTTTTCAAAACATATCTATCCTCTGTTTACCTTTAATTTAAACCCTAAAAATAGAAATAAAATGCTGTTTTAAAAAAGTTACAGGAAATTTCCTAGACTAGATTATTCAAATCCAGTTTCTATAGAATAATAAACTTATTGTCGAAAGAAATTCTTGTTTACTGTTGTTGATAGGGAAGAGGCTACCGATTATTTTATTAAAAATTGTCACATTCCGTAAAATTTTAATTTGGCCACTTAACCTTAATTTAAACAATATTATAAATACATTAAAAGATGTAAAACACATAATTAAATTACTTTTTTAAATAAAAATGTACATTTTTGCTTAAAATCTACAGCTAAAAAAATCCTTTTAACATCAACATGTGAAAAGCTTAAATCTTACTACTTTATTTAACATTAGTAAAGCATAGAGTTAATCCTTTTTACTTTTTTAAATGAACTAATTAATAATTGAATAGCAAAAGTTGCTTAATTATTTTTTACAGAATTTGAACCAGGTGAAGCTAAATCTAGACACTTCAGGAGTTCTGGGTTAAACATATTTACAGACAAAGAAGGTTTTTCATCTTAAATTGAACATTTATTGTTTGTACAGTTTTTAACAGTATCTGCTCTAGATGACGATTAATTGATTGAATTATTGATTAATCACAATTAATCTGATTAATAAAGCACTAGTTGGGAACAACGTAAAGATGCGGAAGAAGCTTGACAACTTTAAGAATCTGAGTTTAATTATTTGTTTCTAATTTCACATCGGTTTGTGTTCCGTATGCTCTTTTTGAGACGGACAAAAACAAACAAAATTGGATTCTTAATCACAAATAAATGACAAAACTCCACAGGTTTCATACCAGCGATTCCCAGAGTCGGCTCCTCTGTTGTATTTCCTGCTTTTCCTTTTCTCCTCTGAAACTTCTTGTACCTGTACTTCCGAAGACACGCCACCAGACAAGCCACCAGAAAACTCACTGAGAAGGCAAAAGTAATTAGTTTAACAGAAAGATTAAATGTTTCCTGTATGCAAACAGAGAGAGATTTCTACACTGACCAAGAGGGAAGAGACACATAACAATGATGGCGATGCCAAAGCCGGCGTGGCTTCCATCAAAGTAATCCAGTTTAGTGACGTTGGTGCACGGATGCAGCATCGATGCATCCAGCTGCGCAGGCTGAGGACAGGGGTCACCTGGAAGGCAAGACAGTTTTTCTATAAAAATACTTTTTAATTAAAAAAATTACAAAACAAAAGTGTTGAATCGTTACCCTCCGTCCATAAGAAAACGTTTTTTTGTAAATCAGTCTCCTCTGCGCTTGTGACTGCTATGAGAATATCCCGATATGTGAGACTGCGAATCGTCTGGATCTCCTCATCAGTAAACAAACTGAAGAAGTAAAAACACATTAATACACTGCAAAAATAACACATCTAATCTAAAATTAAGTATTTTTTGTCTAATTTATAGTGTAAATATCTAAATACACTTGAAATAAAATAAAACTAATTTACAAAAAACTTTTCAGCAAGATATAAGAGCTTGTTTTAAGTAAATAAATCCTTAATATTTATAAAAATTAAAGTACTATTATCACTGGCAGATTATTTCACTTATAAAAAGACATTATTCCATGTTATAAAGTAAAATAATCTGCCAATCTGGAACCAGTACTTTTTCACAAATATTAAGAAACTGTTGACTTCAAGTCAATAATTTCTTAATATTGATAAGTGATAAAAAGTTGATCAATGTTAAGTTAATAATTCCTGAAAAATTGCCTGAAATGTTCAATATTTTCTAAATGTTGTGTGGAAAAATTTGTTTTTGAACCTAAAATTCAAATTGTTGTGAGCAAAATATTATAGGAAAAGCCTAAATATATAATAAGCTAATATTTCTTTCTTCTTTTTTTGCAGTTTGTTTCAAGGCTCAATAAACATCCAAGTTCTAAAGGAAATTTCATTGCCTGATTATTTTTTGACTGGCTTTTATGGGTTAAAGGAAACACCTAAGTCTTGCTGAAATTTTACTTTTAATTTTGTTTTGTTTAGTAAGACATTTGCACTAGAAAAATACTTGGTAAGATTTTGTGCGTTTTTTAGAGACGGTGGTTATATTAAAAGTATCTCCATTAGGGTGGAATGTCTTCAGCGTTACCCGTTCTGCTTGTTCTCGAACCAGAAGCGGTCTCCGTTTCTGATGCGTTCAAACTGATCCAGGATTATGGCAGAGAAAACCGGACCGGGTCCGTCGGTGGACTCCAGCAAACCTCCAGGAAAGAGCTCCAGTTTCGAGATGTCTCCGCCGTACAGATCCGCAACATCGCGCAGCAGCTATAGAAGCAGAGTTGATGCATTTTATCTATTTTTTTGTCCATGAATTCATCTTGTCAGAGGCTGTAGGTGAGACCTGCGGGTTGCTGCTGCTGAGCTCAGGATTAATTTCTTCAAACATCTTTACAGGAGGCAGATCCAGAGCCCTTCTCGTCTCTGTGTAACTTTGCAGACCGAAGTCTCTCCCTCTCTGGATGGTCAAAGCCACCAGATCTGTGCGGCTGAACCTCAACGGTCCATACATGAAGTCTGTGGAAGTGGAAGCAGCGTTAGACGTGTAATGGATGTTTCAGCATCATCAGTTTAAAAACTCAGGAGAAAACTGAAAACCTCTGAGGTCCTCCACAACAATGTGGTCTTCTTTTTCTGCAATCTGAGACGCCATGCCCATCAAAAGCTCATCAACATCGTGACTTGTCTTCATGTTGGCACTCTGAAGAAAACAAATATCTTAAAAGGTGACCTATCGTGCTTCATTTAACAAGTTAGGATTGGTCTATGAGCTACAAAACAGCATATTTTGTTGGGGGGTTTTTTGCACAAAATCATTCTTAGATAGTGAGATTTTAGTCTGATCAGCTCTGCTTATTTTGAGCTGTCTTCAACCTTTACATTGCACATGAAAGTGGCTGCAAACAGGTGCACAGTTATACAACTGTTTGTACATCTTTGAAAAGCAGAGGTGGAGCCTCCTGAACAAACAACATGAATGCAGAAAATTGCTTCTGGATAGTTAAGTCAACAACAAAACACTTTTTTCCAGCAGCCATTGCACAGCAGCAGAAACAGATGACCAAATATGCTGTAGTCCCTCTTGGGTTGCTAGGTAACGGGCTGGGATTCACTGGGGTTGCTAGGCAATGAGCAGTGCCCGTTGATTTGTGACGTTAGATTCCGGACGTTTGTGAAAAGGATCATTTTCTAGACACCAAAAAACCATTAAAAACATCTGGGAGGTTTTTTTTAAACGCTCTTGGCTATTTTTAGAAGCAGCTGAGACCAAAATTTAAGTACATAAACGTGCAAAAGCATTTTACACATTAGGTCCCTTTTAATCTATTTGAAATCATTTAAAATGGTTTCTATAAACAGTATAACAACTTTGGGGTATATTTGATTGAGATTAGAGGATGTTCTAATGGTACAGTGGATCTTGAACCCTGCCACAGTTTGTCACATAATAAATACAAACTTCTGTGTATTTTATGTAAAAAACAAATATTGCTCAACTAAATTCAACCATTTTCTAAACCCATTTATTCTTGCCAGGTTGCGGGTTTGGAGGCTGCTCTCCGTGATTCTGGCCTTCGTGTAAGAAGCTGCAGAAGCCTTAAAACTACACATAGAGATGTCAGAATGGCCCAGTCAAAGTCCAGGCCTAGAATCTAGCTAAGAATCTATGGAAACAAATGAAAATTGATAATCACAGAAATTCTCCTTCCAATCTTTCTCCGCTATTTTCCAAGGAAGAAGCCACAGACATAAAACAAGTGAAAGTGGACTGAATACAAATGCATGCCACACTTTCCAGATTCTTTCTTGCACAGAATGTTGAGGACCTTTAATCACTTTCCTTCTGCTTCACAAGTATTACACTAATGTGTACACTATCCAATAAAATCATAAAAAAATGTAAAAGTTTAATAACTGAATATTTCAGGATAGACATCCCAAGTTTTTTTTTCTTTAACGTTAAATGATATTCAAACATTCCTCCAGGATGTTGAGAAGCTAAAATACCAACAAAAACTTTCTTTCTTCTGCAAATTGTAGATATTAAAGACATATTTATAGTCTAAGTAATTCCTTGGAGGCGTAACTTGATAGTTCCCCCATTTATCATTGAAGAACCTTTAAATTATCTGCATTCAGCAGAACGTAAAGGTCCATGATCTTTCCCCAAGGTAAACATTTCCTCTGTGTTGACTCAGGGTTTATCTAATAGCACTGCCATTATTTTTAAACTTTATGTGCCTTTTAAAAACATAACAGCATCTGAAAATAAATTTGTGATTAAAATACAACCAGCATTTTTAACAAAGCTTAGATCAACCTTCTCGGCCAAATTAAACAAATATATTCGCTAAAATAAATGTTCAATATCTTTAGTTATACAGTTGAAACCAAAAGTTTATATACGTCAAATAAAAATAAACACACAGCTTTTTTCTCACTCTTTAGTGAATTCAAACGTTTCTTGGTCTTAGGTCAGTTATAATCACCAAAATTATTGGTGATTTCATGATTTTTAAATGATTTTTAAGGCATTAATAAATAAATCTATGACATTATTGTGGCATTCAGCAAATTGAAATAATTTTGGTAATTCTAATTGACCAAAAACAAAAGAAATTTGGTCAGATTTAACTTGAGGCAGTGAGAAAAAAATATGTACGTGTCTTTTTATTTGGTGTATGTAAACTTTTAGTTTTAAAGGTAAAACAGAGTATTACTAAGAAAAGAAAAGAAAGAAATATTCTCGTAAGATTATAACTTTTTATACAGTTGTATTTTATCACAAATTTATAGGGTTTAAAAGGTAGTTGATAGCATATTTACCTGCCGCTTCCAAAAGCTGTTACAGAGACGCATTGCTGGTGATTTACTGCCATCGATGTTGGTAATCTTTCGAAAATGACAAGTTTTGTTTCTGCAGAGAATAAAAGAAAAACCACTGTAACCAAAATGCATACTCAAGTAAGAGTAGCACAACTTCAACACATTTTTACTCAAGTAAAAGCCAAAAGTACTCAAGTAAGAGTAAAAAAAAGTATTTTGTAAAAAGTCTACTCAAGTACTGAAGCATCAGTAATTTAATATTTAGAAATTACATAATCAGATGGGCCAAAATGTAAGTTATGTGGAAATTTGGGGCAGTTTATGAAACAATTTGAAAATAATTCAAGTAAATAACATAATTACAAAATAACAAAAGCATCCAGAAATTTTACTGAAGTAAGAGGAGAGATACTTCATTATAAAATTACTCAAGTAAAAGTAAAAAGTACAGTGTAATAAAAATACTCCTAAAAGTCATTTTTTTATCCCTGTAAATGTAATTGTTCAACACTGAATCGTTACCTCATGTAGACACCAGGGGGCGCCATAGTCATACCAAACCGCATGGCAGCAGCTTGAAACTCAGGAGAAATGCCTGGATCGACAAACTTCTGGTAGCCTGCAAAAAAAAAAAACAACAACAAAAAAACAGTCACAAACTCAAAAAGCTGCGGCGCAGAAACAACTTCCAGCATCTAGAAACTGTTTTCCCTAACAAATAAAAGTGAGTAAGGTCCTGGGATCCTCTGACTGTTGTCGCCATAACTTTCTTCAGCCGTGGCAGCTTATTCAGCAGAACTGGGAGAGCCGGGCTAATGGTTTGCTGACGGAGCACATGCCTGTCAAACTCCACCGCCGGTAGCTCACCTCACCGCGGATTGCGGTCGCTGGTGCATTACCTGATTCCCTGCACTTGTACGCACTCGCTCGCTGCAGGCTGGCTCAGGCTTACCTGGATAAGGAGGGAGTTTTCTGTCTCCGAGGAATCCTGGCAGCCATTCATAGAGAGCAATGTTCTGTGATGAAACACATGGAAGTTAAAAATTCCTGAAGTGTCTGAATTAAACTTTCAACATCCTGTTCCTTCTGCTTTTGAGGGATTTCTTTGTATGGAAAGCAAGTTTCCCGTTTTATCGCATTTCAAGCGCGACTTTAAATGAATTTTATTGCCATTTTAAGTGAAAAACCAACATAAAGAAGAGGATAACAATGAAGAATACATTATTTGTGTCCTCCAACCAAAAAGTTAATATAGCTACTGTGACTTTATATTAAGCCACATTTACTCAATTAAGCTACTGATTATACTCAACTAAGAGTAGCACTACTTCAACAGATGTTTACTCAAGCAAAAGTAAAAAGTATTTTGTAAAAACGCAATTCAAGTACTGATCAAAACTTCAATCATTTAATATTTAAAAAATACTAACATAAAATCTAAGTTATGTGGGAATGTTGGTTATTTTGTGAACCAAAATGACAATAAATAAAATAACTAACTAACCAAAGATACTTATTTTAGTTATCAGTTAAGTTACTGATTATTCTGAAAATTAATTGATTAATTGATCAAACAATTAGCATATTATGTACATTTTTCATTTAAGCCCTGTTTTAAATACAATATTAGAAATACATTAAATATGCAAATAAACAAATAATTCATTTCCTATTTTAAATAAGAAAATAAACTCTTATTGCCAAAAATGGATGATAATTTCTAAAAAAGGATGCATTTATATAGTACAGGGCTTATCTGCTGATTATTTTTGGATTAACAGATTAATATCTGGATATTAAAGATTTTTTTAAACACAATCTGAACTGGGTGAAGTTAAAAATGCCACTTGAAGAGCTTTTAGTAGAATAAATTGACCATTTTTATTATGGAAATTGTAGATATTTATTTTTATGGGAAAATTGTCTTGTTATAAGTAAATTTATCTGCCAAAGGAATTAGCATTTTTTAAATCGATATTAAGGAATTATTTACCTAAAACAAGCTTCCACGTCTTGCTGAAGAGATACTTGCAAGTTACTTTTGACTTATTTCAAGTGAACTAAGATTTTTCCACAAAAAATTAGACTAAAAATACTTGGTAAGATTTTGTGTTTTTGCAGTGTACATGCAGGTCAGAGCTGCGACTGGTCAGAAATGATGCTCTGCTCTCTAACTACCTCTTGTCCGTCTTTTCAGAGGGCAAATTAAATCATCACCTGTGCAGCGAGAGGATTATTCTTCTTCTCCCTTTACCTGGAGTGTGGCAACCACGGTCTTCCTGGCGTTTTGAAACAGCCTCTCATCTGACCACTCCGGGTTCTCCTTGTGCAACTTTGCGGCAACATAATTGTGGTAGCGAAACCAGATAATCCCCTCTGCTGCCGTGAACAAGTTCTCGTTGGCCCATGCATTTCCCAACTCTGCACATGGAAGACGGCACAAACAAGGACGTTTTGCTATTTCATCAGGTGAATTAGCCTCATTCTGACCACAACGTGCAGAACTAGGTCAAATACGTGACAAACTGCATGAAAGAAAAACACATAAACAGCACACATTTCTCAAGTGTGCAGAACTTTATCTGTTTTCTGCTACCAGTAATCAACCACTAATTAGAAATATAATTTAGTGTTTTATTTTGTTCAAAAATGTGACAAAAGGTGGGATAACATCCTGCGACTTAACCATAGGTGATAGCTACGCAATTTTCACAACGGGAGCAACAAAACACGGGTTTTATGACACTTGCATGACTCGCCTTTTGTTTTAGAGAGAAGGATTTACTGCGGTCACAGTGGCATATCATTTACACAATTATTAAAGAGTCACAGCTCACGTCAGGCTGGACCTGCTTTGACTCAGACTCTGACTGCAACCCCGATCCAGGGATGGAATATTATTAATAACAAACTATTTATGATTTTGTTTTTGCTTTCTGCAGCTTGCAGTATCGACTGGATGGCTATTGCAAAATGCAGAGGAAGAGTGGAGCAGATTGTTTTGAAGCTGCAGTATAAAGTTCAGTTGTTTTTCCTGGACTGCAAGATTGTGAAATTAGCTCCTCAGACTAGTGGAATATAAAAATAGTGAGTCGCTTAAGCTTTACTGTTCAGAATTAGCAGCATAAAATCAGTTATCAAATGCATGTCTGCTAAAGAAGGATGGCCTGCACTCCAACAAAGGAGAAAAATATATTTTAGCTTGTCAGCTGAAGGTTTTCTTTAGCTCTATCGTCATGTAATCTATAATACCAACAGGGCTGCAATTAACGGTTATTTTGGCCGATTCTGCAGATTTTTCATTAAAGTTTGTGTTAGAAACATATTAATAGATGCAAAAAAATGTTTCACTTCTTGTTTTAAATAGGAAAACAAACATTTTATTACCTAAAATGGAATAACGTAGCACTCGTTTTGTGTACGCTTGATTATTTGTAGCAAAGAATACAGTGTTGGCTAATTAGTTTTTTAATTTTGGATTAACAGATTAATAAAGTGACAGCAAACGGTGCTTAATAATAGATTTTTCATACAGATCTATTAAAACAAACAAAGTACATATTTACAGAAAAGTGTATATTTTTGTGCAGCTTTGGCCTAAATACTGCTCTGAAAGTGTTGTTCTTTTGCCAAATGGCCTTTTATTTGATTCTGTATAGTCTAGTTAACAATTAATCCGCTACTAAATGAGTTGATTGTGATTAATCGTGATTAATCGTGATGATGGAGAGAAATCTCACCATAAAGTCCCTGTGGTCCATATTCTCCAGTGGAGGGATCGGGAGCGCTCCACATGAAATTGCGACCCCCTCCTTTATTCGGCATGTTCCACTCAGAACCTCGATTCAAGAGTCCTCTAGAGAAACTTCTCAAGAAGTCAGACCAGGAAGAGGAAGGACCATATATGGAGCTCCCGTCTATCCACGCTGTCACAGAGTTCACCTGCATGAGTGGCACAGATTATCAGAAGTAAACGAAGAGAATGACTCAGAATGCAGCCCTGATTAAACGTAAACAAGAAGTAAAGCATGAGCACCTGAGCTCGAGGGTTGCTGGGACTCTGGCCGGACAGTTTGTCCCATTGTCCTCTCTGGAAAGGCAGTCGCACTTTCCCAGTGGCATTGGGATCAAAGACAGGATCCCCTTTAGGGACTTTGATGTTCATGAACTGAGGCGGACAACCAGGAGTTCTTACATCGAAAATTTCAAAGGCAACATGGTAACCTGAAACAATTTCAGCACAATTAACAAGGTGAGAAACCAATTTCTGAGTGTTTAACCTCACAAAGTCATTAATTAATTACAAGAATACAATGTTTAGGGCCTCTTATCACTTTAAATCCTTATAAGCTGCAGCAAACAGATGCGCAATTACACAACCGCACATCTTTGATAAGCAGAAGTGGAGCCTCCTGCACAACCAACAAGAATGCAGCTGGAAGTTTCTGAATGGTAAGTCAACAACAAAACATTTGCCTTTTCCAGCAGCACTGTGGTTCCACAAGTAGCTAAATATATCATGTCTGAGCATTTCGAAAGCATTTTTTAGATAGAAAAAAATGTACATTTTTCTGCCAAAAATTTTCTTGAAAAAACAAAAAGTTTATCAGTTTAAAAAGTCGAAAATTTGCCAGAAAAAAAATCTCAGAAATGTTTAGATTAATCTCCGAAATTTTCTATAAAATTCAAGGCAATTTCTAATTTTGAAAAGTTAAAACGATTTCTAGAAAAAAAACTCAGAAATTTCTGATTAATCTCATAATTCTTGAGGGTTTTTTTTCTAGCAAGTTTTCGACTTTTCTAACGTTTTAGAAAGTTTCTGAGTTTTTGAGGGAAATGTACAAATTGTTCTATTTAAATATGCGTTATAAATGCTCTACATGGCATACTTTATTTGAGAAACAAGGGAGCACAAATAAAACCCAAATTATTATTTTTGACTAAAGCACTAAGCCATTTACTTTACGTTTATTGTATTTTTATCGTATATTTTTCATTATTATTAATATTATTGATAATTTCCTCCATATTTACCGAAGAACAGAGACAGCACGGTCCGGTTCCGTGCCGACGACAAACCGGAAGCTCCCCCGGACAACAACCTGCTCAGCCCGCGTGCGTTCGGCTGCACCGGCTCGTGCACAGGTTGGTAGACTCCATCCCAGTAGCGCGCGGGCACGAGGCGCACTAGATGAGCACCTGCCGTGAGCACAGAGTCACCATCAGTCACCCGGTGATGTGTGAAACCGGGACCGCCTGCCGGGACTTACCGACGGCTCCGCGCTCCGGATGCGCCAAACTGTTGTACCAGCCGTCAAAGCGAGGCACCTCCCAGCTTAGTTTACCTTCACAATCTGCATGTTTTGAAACTTAAAATTAACCAGCTGCTTGTATTTTTATGTGGTTACAGAATAAAACACCGCTGAAGTTGACTCACGCTCACTGAGGATGATCACCGAGCCAGCGAGTGCGCAGACTCTCCAAACCCATTTACGCAAATCCATTGATGCGAGAGGCGCTTCTTGGCTCAAGAGGAAAAGAAGGACTCCTGAAAAGTGAAGACTACGTGCAGGTAGCTGAATGTTATTTTCGTATGTTCGCTTTTCTGTACTTACATAGGAGATTAAATGTATAATATTTATGTTAATAAATCGAAAGTTTCATAAAGTTGAGAAAAAAAACATGGAGTCTCACCCACTGCAGAGGCAGAGATGTTCACCAGGTGCAGCTGAACGCAGGTTTGATGACAGCTGAGAGATACTGCAATACTTGCAGCCTACACCTGTTGCTCAACTTAACACCAAAGTGCATGTGTGACCTATTTCCCAAAGAGGAATTGCCATCCATGTCAGGATCCTTCCTCTTTTTTCCACAGCATCCCAGTCATTGCATCCTTCCTCCTTCTCCTCCTCCCCCTGTGTGACACAAGGGGGGTCCAGAGGTATAAAAGAAGTGTATGTTCCCTCAACCATCAGACTTCACGCCTTTCCTTGTCCTGCATGTCTCAGGTAAGACAAAACCTTCAGGATTTATTTTTGTGTCTTTATTATATTTAATGGTGCAATCACTCAAGGAACAGCAATCAGAGGAAAACTGGGGTTCTGACTGACTGATTGAAGAGTTTTTTCATTATTCTCTGTTTGCACACAATGCAAAGCAGAGCTAGCTGTTACTCTAGAGTCGACTCCTTCAGGTTTAATAATGTGCCAGGCCTCAGGGTGGTAGTTTCCTTATCAGTTGTAAGTAAAACTGTTATCTCTGCACCTGGAGGAAAGTGAGAAGCGGCGCTCTAACACTGCTTCCTCTGTTACGCTGCCTGGTCTCGGCTCAATCCTTAGATCAGAAGCTAAGATGACTTTCTACGACGACATTTACCCATTCTACCCGCTACAAAGGACTGCCTTCATTGTCAGCGGCCGACTGCTCGCCATTATTCTGGTCTTCCTCATGCTGGCAGTCGGTCTTCTTCTCATCCTGCCAGGAATACGAGGAAGGACGGTGAGTGCAAGTTTTCTGTCCATCTGCGTTTGCTGGGATGCTTTTCTATTACTGTATGTATTCAAAATATTTTTGTTTTTATCCAGCGGGTCTTCTGGATGCTCAGGATAATGATCAGCTTGTTTGTAGGTGTAGTTATAGTAGGTAAGTTATGTATAAACTGTAAAAACACCAAGCATTTTTAGTCTAGTTTCTAGTGCAAATATCAGTAAACTTGAAATAACTTACAAGTATCTCTTCAGGAAGATATGGAAACTTGTTTTAAGTAAATAATTCCTTAATATTGGTGGAAAGTACTTGTCTATTGGTAGATAAATGTATTTATTTATAATTGAAATAATCTACCAAACGAGACTTAAAGCAAGCTTCTATATCTTACTGATAAGTTATTGTTTTGTCTTGATTCACGTTTACTAAGATATATGCACTAGATACTAGACAAAAAATACTAAGATTGTGTGTTTTTGCAGTGTATTTGTTTTAATCTATAAGAAATATTAGATTTCCCTTTGTCTCCCATCATCATTCACCTTTGTGGCCTTTTTGTGCAGCTCTGAACTTCACTAACAGCTGGGCTGAGGCCAGGATGACCACAAACGCTACCTACAAGTCCTTCAGTAATGCTGTCATCCAGGCTGAGGTCGGCCTGCATGTTGGGCTGTACGGCATCAACGTGACACTTAGAGGTGAGTCACTCTTACTCCCTGTGTGTTGGACTCTTCAGCGGCTTAACCAGATCAAGTCTTTGTTTTCAGTGGTCACCTACACGCTCAGGTTGTTCAATATGAGAAAATTTCTGTGCAAGTTGGGAATTAATTATAGTTTAATGCATTTTGAATACATAAAAAGACAGCAGGGTCTTTTATTTAGTCGGGATCCTTGAGTTGTTTTGAGGGTTTTTATAATTATTTTGTGTTTATTCGTCTCTTTCTTTGAATTGAACAGTCTTGTTTCTGTTTTTAGTTGATTCTAGCTTATTTCTTGTCTCTAGTTTTCTTTATTTAACTTCGTTTCTTAGGTTAAGTCATTCTTTAGTGCAGTCTTTGGTCCGCGGGCGCCCCTAGTGGTCAGCAAGGTACTGCATATAAATGACCGTTTAATTGCCGTTAGCTCAGAGTGCGACGCTACAGCTAGCTTAATACAGGATTGTGTTGTAAAATAATAAAGGAAAACAGGCTTAAAGCCGGGAAATTCAAAATAAAAACGTAAGATACTTGTGAAAAGAAAACAACTTAAGGATTACTTATTTGACGGAGGAATTAGCTCTCTGAGCCAATATTTTGTAGAACCACGTGTTGGTCATTCAGGTCCTCCAGACACCGAAATTCTTTCTTTTGTGATAGATAGCGCCAGTTCCTGGGAACAGTAATTTTCAACTCCTGGCACACATAGGGTTTGGATGTCGGCTTGAAAGTAAAGACACCTTTTAATGGCTAGTGGAACATGTTACAGGAGTTGGGAATTATTTTTTTGCTTTTCTAATGTAGTGATACAATACTGGTCTCTAGTCATTATAATCTTTCACATTTTGTATGTTTGTATACGTCCATTTGGGTCTGAATTGATTCTAATAATAACTTTTAAAAAACAGCTCAAGCACTTAAAAGACCCACCTGAGAGTTTTTTGGCAACAAGTTAATGTTTTACCGATTGTTAAGACACATTCGACAGGCACTGTTAGCTAGCAACCCCCGCTGAACTAAACCCCATTACCCAGCAGCTAAAGCTGAGCTCCAGCACGTTAGGTCAGCTGGTTTTACCGCTATATGCGCTGTACAGTGGCTGTTGGAACATTCAAGTGTTTTGTTATTGACTTACCATTAAGAAACGACTTGCTGCATTCTTGTTGGTTGTGCAGGAGACTCCACTTCTGCTTTTCAAAGATGCACAGTTTATAATTGCGTATTTGCTTGCAGCCATTTTTACGTGCGATGTCCTAACCTCTACAGTGAAGCATAACAGGTCACCTTTAACGCACAGTAAACCATCAAGTTTCTGATATTCTGAAGCAATACCACAAAAAAAACCACACACACACACACACACACACACACACGCAAAAAACAATTCACCAGTCATATTTGACATGCACTACCTGCCTCCAATGTGGGGGTGGGTTTCTCTTTCCATCAGAATCCTTTATAATCTTGGTTCAGCCTTATTTGTAAAGGGAGTGTTAAAGAGTAAAAATAAAAAGATGCTGTTATATTATAATAATGATATATTATAATAACAATGACTTGCTGTAATGGATGTACACTTCTGACTGAAGCACATTGTTTTCTTTCGCCTCAGGCAATCCCATTGTGCAGTTCAACGAAACCATCAACTACAATGAGATGTTCAGCTGGCATGACATCGCTGAAGAAGAGTATGAGCAAGCTTTGATCAAAGGTTTACCGAACCCCATCTTATACATCGTGGAGAAATTCACCCTGAGCAGCCCCTGCGGGATGATCTTTCAGTACAGTTACTCCGGACGCTTCGCCTCTGCTACCCTCTGGTAATTAATGACAATCCTTACACACATACAGGCATCAAGGATTAAAATAACTCTATATAATTTGTTCTGCAGGACAGCGTTTTGCTGCTGGATTCTCGCCAACATCTTGTTCTTCTTGCCCGACGTTGTTTACGCCGGGTACATGACCATGGCCACTGCCGCCTTCATCTTCTTCTCCATGGCCTCCTTCTCCACCATCATGAATGTGCCTCGGTGTGTTTTCTCCATAGGCGAAGACTCCTTTGTGACAGAGTACAGCCATTCGTTTTGGCTGGCGCTGGCTACAGGTGAGCACTTCATGGTGGACATTCAGGCTACGTTCACACTGCAGCCTGAAGTGACCCAATTCTGATTTTTTTTTTTGCCTTAATGCGACCTGAATCTGACTTTTTCATGACAGTCTGAACAACACAGATCCGACTTTCACAAATGCGACTCAGGTCACTTGGATATGTGGTTCTAAATCCCGATACATATCTGATCTTTTCAAATTTTTATTATTATTTTGTTTATTTTAAATTTTTTAAATGTGACCTGAGTCAGAACGTCCAGATCGCATTAATCCCACCTGAACGTCATTGATACTCGACAAACGTCGCTATTCTGCACTCTGGTATACGCAACAGAAGAGGAGGTCGGAAGTACATAAAGACCAAAACTACATGTAAAAGTTGTTATTTTTACCGATTTACAGGAGTGCTTTGCACCATCATCGGGTTTTTCGTGGTGATGCTGTACTTCCTGATGCCAGAGAAGGTAAAAGCAGCTTTCAGCTTGAGTTTCGACAGCTATGAGGACGAGGATGAGGATAAATCTTGTCCAGAAGGCTACCTGAACTCAGTCTTCCTTAACGGAGAATTGCATCTACCACTGGCACACAAAGTTACACCAGTAAGTTGGAAAGAAATTTCACCATATTGTCATCAGGAGTATTTTCTTGCTTTACGGTGAACTATCAAAAGCTGGGAAATGCATTCTTATTTTAAAAATCCTTAATATTGCCCTTTTGTGTCAACAGCCGGCCCAAAGCTTAGAATTGTGGGACTTCCATGAATGCTTTAGTTTTAAAACAAACCATGCATCTAATTATTTTTGTTTGTTTCCTGTGAATGAGAATAGCATTGAATTTAATTTGACAGTTTCAGCATATGTGCAGATTTAAATGTTTTAAATTAAAATCTTAACATAATTCCAAACTGATACAAGTTAAATTTTTTCTTCGTGTTTTAGCTGGTTGTTTACGAAAACATCACAAATAAAAAACAATCAGGTGTTCTTAGCAGAAAGATGCCCCCAAGATGAAATTCTGCTTAAAGCTGCAGTATGTAGCTTTCATAAAATAAATGTTTTTTTGCACATTTATATGTTTCATAAGACAGATAATCTGAAAAGGTCGATCTTCTCCACCTCCTCACTGTGCTACTACTGCCATCTGATGAAATGCACCACTTCCGGCCAGTAACAACCAATCAGAGCCAGGAGGAGGGTCTTAGCATTGTCAGTCATCCTTGTGTACACGCTGCTCAATGTGCTAAAGAGGAGAAACAGCTTACAGTTACAGGAAAACTGTTATCCGTTTTCATTAGCGGCTATGCTAACTAGCCTGAACATCCACAACAGGCAAGCGACGCACACACTGCATGATTGACAGCAATAAGACCCGCCTCCTGGCTCTGATTGGTTGTTTCTAGTTAGCGACAGAAGAAAGCAGAAGAGCTTGATTTTTTTTTCACAGATTATCTGTGTCATACCATATTGTGACAATTTCAACAAATATGTTAAAAAATATTTTTAATAAAAGTTACATACTGCAGCTTCAAGGCCCCATGCAGCCTTTGGGCCAACTCTGCTCACGCACCATTAAAAATATCTGATTGCAACAATTTTGCTTGTTTTCCAGGATCGTCTATGAAGCCATCCAGTGATCTCCTCTGATTCATACTTGAATATTATTTGACTGAATGTGTTAAAAAGAACTTTTCTAAGTTTAAATCACTGTCATTATCTATGTGAGCCAGTTTTATGTGTCAAACTGTAAATATGTGTTTAATGCTGTAATGTTTGTTGTCTGGGTGGGAACTACACTAAAAGAAATGTTTTTTATGCCTTTTTCCTTGTATAATAATGGAAATATATTAGTCTTTACTCAACTCATTCCTGATTAATCTGAAAAATATGTATATACCAGGATTTATTACAAAAAAATCACACAATTTTGGCACATTTAGTTTAAAGCAAGTATGGAGAAACAATGGTGCCGATGAGGATGATGTAGTTTTCCTATTCCAGGCTGGTGTATTTATTTCTGCCTTGTATTTTGAGTTTTCAGTATATTTTCTACAGCAAAGTGTTAATAAAACAAAAACAAACATGAGTTTAGGAGAGAAATTGTATTTTTTCTTCATTACATTCATTCAGTAATGAGTATATTGATACATTCTTGTACTCTCTGTCACTCAAAGTGTTGTTGAATCTCCTTAAACAAGAGGTGTGTGTCTTTGGCCTTCAGCATCGCTGTAATGCAGAGTTCGGTGCCTTTGTACATCATGTTTTTGTCGACTTTTAATACTTACTGTAATAGATTATGATGTCAGATCGAGACTGAATCCCTGGTCTGTTATTTTTCCACAATCACATGCATACTGTGTTTTTGCAGGAGTAGTTATGGCCTTCCCAACAAAGCCAACCCAAAGTATTTACAGTATAAGTACATTTTTGAACCCCATACGCATTATAAAAATGACTAAATAAAAAATAAATGTGCTAATTTATCTCTTCATAAGAAAATAATCATGACCATAAAGCTACTTTTCTTTGACACCATTACCTCACATACAGTACTACAGACGGTGTTCACATTATAAGGCCATTATGATGACGTAATTCAAGATAAGACCTGGAAACGATGTTCTTTACAGCATTGCAACAAAAAGCAAAACAATTTAAAATGGTAGAAAAATAAATTCCCTTCATCCAGAACTTCAAAGGATCAATCCGTGCAGGATTTCTATATGTAGACCGGCGTCTCTTGACCCGTCAGGAGTCTGAACATCACTGCAGGCATTGTCTTCATGTTGATCTGGAGCAAAGAGAGAAATGATGACGAGGAGCCAGTCTGCAGGTAGTTTAAAAAAGCAATTAAGAAAGATTTGAACATCTAGTCCATGTGTCAGACTCAAGGCTCTGGGGCCAAACGTGGCCCACCGCAGCTTTCTATGTGGCCCTCAACACTCCACATTAAATCAATAAGTCCTCCCAAAGATTGGATGACAAAAGCCTTCATTGCCCTTATTTGAAGGGCAATTTTGTTTGTAGAGACTTCAGTTTCCATTTTATTTGTTGTTCTGTTTATTTATTTTGGATACTTAAAATGTCCATTAGAAATTAAAGTTGATTCATCTTTGACAGGGTGTATATGCAATATCATGCCTTTGTCATTATATTAGTTGAAAATTAGAAAAATGTCTGGGACACAATTGATTGTCCATTTTCAATGGTCTTGCTAGATGTTTGTTTGAGAACATGAGTGAATAAAAACCATCATGAAGGAAAATAGCTGACACAGTTGAAACCAAACATCTAACAGACGATTGTTCAATAACAGAAAAGGAATTCAAGTCCAATTTAAAGTAACTAAAAAACTTGATAGGTGATGATGAAAATATGTGGGAAAATGTGATTTGTTTTTGGAAAAACAAAAACTGCCTACTCCAGCCACCACTCTGAAACCAATGGAAACTGGTTTTCTGCTGGATTAACGTTCCAGCAGGATTAACATCGAATAGAAATGCACAAATGTTTTCATTACCCTTTGTGTTTATCTGTTGCATAAAACCCCAAAGAAATACAATAACGTCTGTGGTTATAAGGAGAAGTTGGAGATCTACTGTACCTGTTCCTAAGTTAGGAATTTGAAGTGTAATAACAACGAGAAAACACTAGGGGGCAGTATTTATCAGAAATAGAAGTTTACATTATGTAAGCTATAGTCACATCATATATTTACATTCATAAAAATACGCTACATTTTTAAAGGTATTTTTAATTGTTACTTATAGTTCAGATAACTTTGTTATCGCTGCTGCACTATTTACACTTTATTTAATCAATTTTCGAATAAAACATTGCACAAAACATCTTGCCACTATAGTACAATATATTCTTCATTGATCAAGTATTTATATTCTGAATGCCTTTTGTCTAGAAATGCTTCTTTCCTCGTGTCTGCGTTTGGGAAATCCCTGACATAGTATCTGCATGTTTCACTTCATGCATTTAAAGCGATCTCAGGGTGAGAGGAAATGCGTCATTTCATTTGTACAGCTCAGTAATCATTGAAAATTGCAGCTTTGCAGCCCAACGATGTCTTACCTCACCCACGGAGACAGACAGAGTTTGAACAATCTTCTCATGCGCCATGGCAACAACACTCTGCCCGTTTATTTCGATGATTCTGTGCCCGACTCGGACGCCGCCTCGTTCGGCAATCCCGCCTCGCATCAGACTGCAGATCTAACCAAAACACACAGAATACGTAGGAGACTCGCCACGTTCACACTGCAGCCTAAGAGTCCCAAATCCAATTTTTTAGGTTTAATGCGATCTGTATCTGATTTTTGTCTCGACAGTCTGAAAACACAGATCGGATTTTTTTGAATGCGACAAAGGCCACTTGGATATGTTCTTAATATGATACATATCTGGTCACGTTCATCCGACGTGAAAATCACTGATGCTCTACAAACATCACTATTCTGTGTCCTGATATGCACAACAACAACAACCATGACGAACGATAACGATGATTAAGTTGTCAATGTAGGCTGCATAGTGGCACAGTTGGTAGCATTGTTGCCTTGCAGCAACAAAGTCCTGGGTTTGATTCCCGGCCTGGGGTCTTTCTGCATGTAGTGTTCTTCCTGTGCATGCGTGGGTTCTCTCCGGGTACTCCGGCTTCCTCCCACAGTCCAAACACATGACTGTTAGGTTAATTGGTCTCTCTAAATTCTCCCTAGGTGTGAGTGTGTGTGCGCATGGTTGTGTGTCCTGTCTGTTTCTGTTGCCCTGCGACAGACTGGCGACCTGTCCAGGGTTCTCACCCGGAACGTTAGCTGGAGATAGGCACCAGAACCTCCTGACCCCACTAGGGACAAGGGTGTACAGAAAATGGATGGGCGGATGGAAGTTGTTAATGTTCTGGCTCCGGTTGGTCAACAACTTTGAAATTGTAAGCTATGCTCCACCGTTAGCATCCATGTTTACTTTATGTCATGTTTATTGCGCCCTCTACTGGACATTTTCAGGTCTTTTGTAGTTCACATGGGAGATCACATACAAGTGGGATATATTTGGCAATATGAACGACCATGGCCAAAAAAAATCAGATTTGGGTCACTTCAGGCTGCAGTGTGAACGTAGCCTTATTCAGGTTTGGAGACTTTTACTGTTGGGGTTTTACTCACAATGCCGTTCTGAACGCTGAAGCCGAGCTGATACTTGAGGTCCGGTCTCTTTATGAGGACGGTCGTAACCGGAGGGCAGCTTACGATGCTCAGCTTCACTTTCACCTGATTCTTCAAGCCCTGGAAGTAGTTTATTGAAACTGTTACAACGGTAATTAAGATCTGGGCTTTGACTAGGTCCTGGAATCTCCATTACTTATAGAATCTCCATTACTTAGATGTCAACCAGTCCTTGGTGGCCTTACTGTAGGGCTGAAACGATTAACCGAATTAATTGTGATTGTTAAAATACTTGTCAACTAATTTAGTAATCTATTAATGGCAAACTGGAGTAAGCAGACTCTTTGCTAACCCCCCCCAGCATAGTAGGAGTTGTAATTAAGCCAAAACTGTTCAAAACATATGTACAGTTTGTGTTTAAGATAAAAACACCATCTTGTGTAAATATGTTTTAGCCAAAACTCCTCAAGTGTCAGAATTTTAGCTTCACCCGGTTCAAATTCACTAAAGAAATGCCATGTTGTTACATTTTAGAGAGAAAAATGTTTATTTATTATTTAAAGAAGGAATTTAATTATTTGTTTATTTGCATATTTTAACATATGCTTAATATTGCATAAAATGGCCTAAGTGGTTAAATGAAAAATTCAATTTTATTTATCCAAATAATCAATTAAGTGTCAGAATAATCTATAAGTGGAATAATTGTTAGTTGCAACAGCGGTAGCTTTTACTTCATATGTTCCATTTTAACATGGGAAAAATGTCTTATTATAAATGAAATAATAATAAGTTCCAGTGGAACTAGAACTTTTTAAATAATATTAGGTAATTATTTACTTAAAAGTAGCTCCTATGTCTTGATGAAAAGCTGCTTGCAAGTTAGTTTTGCCTTATTTCAAATGTACTAAGAAATTGGCACTAGAAACCAGGTCAAAAATATTTGGTCAGATTTTGTTTTCGCAGCGAGGTTTTAAAAACTGCTCATTTTCCAGACACTAAAAAACAGCTGGGTGGTTTTTTAAGCACTTGGATTGTTCTTGAAGCACAATAACTTGTAAAATGTGAATATTGTAGTGTAGATCCTACTTTTGAGGTATTGTAAAGTACCTGTGACTGATTTTCTTACCTTAATGATGCTCTGACAAGTGGCCAGTGGCAGTCCCACCAGGCTTGTGTCATTAATGGACATGATCTGGTCTCCCACACTGAGTTTTCCGGACCGTGCTGCGGGGCCACTGTTCAGCATGCTGGCCAGGATGACGGTGGGCAGAATGGAGCCCCAGCCGGACTCCACTATGACCACGCCGAGGCTCTCGCCTTTCTGCTTCTCCACATACAGCTGCAGCACGGATTAAAGAGCAAATATGAAGACCTGAGAGGAGATGGCCCACCCACCTTCTTCAAATCTAACAAAAATGGTGTCAAACGTTGTTTTGTGCTGCTTTTTCTTTGAAGATATTAAAGAAAGTTTAAAGGTCAAAAGGTCACCAAACCTCCCCACATGTAGACAATCAAACAAAATTGGTGTCAATGAACTGTGCAGCAAAAATGTGTTTCTGCTGCCTTTTCTTTGCAGATATTAATAAAATTTTAAAGTAAAAAAGACAAACAGCTGAGATCCTGAACATTTAGGCAATCAAACAAAATTTATGTCAAATATTCATGCAGCATTTTTTTTGTTTGTGCTGCTTTTCTTTTGAAAATATTAATAAAATATTAAAGGTCAAAAGGTCAACAAGATCCCCCACAATTGCAAAAACAAACAAAACTGGTGACAAACATTTGTCCTGCGTTTGTGCAGCAAAGACTTCTGTTTATGCCACTATCATTTTAAAGAGGCTTCCAGAGGTCGTCAGAGGTCATCTCCTCCACCCAACATTCACAAAATCATACAAAATTGGTGTCAATCAACATTTGTGCAGCAACAATTTTCATTTGTGCTGCTTTTGTGACAGTTAAAGGTCAAAAGGTGAACCAGACCCCCCAATTTTATGAAATCAAACCAAATTGGTGTCAAACATTTGTGCTACGTTTATGCAGAGATTATTTTTTGTTTGTGCTGCTCTTGTTTTGAAGATACCATGTTTGATTTAACAAAGTCAAACAACAACAAACAAACACCAATTTTGTCTGATTTGAAGAAGGTGAATGACCTTTCATGACTTCTGGGACATTTATTAATATCTTTAAAACGATAGCGCCACAAACGAGGATATTTTTTACTGCAGAAACGTTTGCCACCAATCTTGCTAGATCTGAAAAAGATGCCACATTTCTGTTGGGAAACTCAGGAACGTCTCACCTCTTTACGGTTCTCTGAGTTTGAGAAGTGCACGAGGTCGTCGTGGTACATTTCCTCGGAGTTGATGATGTCACTGTACTGTTTGTGGCTCAGGTCGGTCGGGTTGATGCCGTTGGCTCGCAGGAATTCCCGGTAGGCCACGCTGAAAGCCTGACCGATGGACTGCGCAATCAGCTGTGCCTGTGGAAAAGGGAGTTATGGGAAAATGAAACCGTAGGGAAATGATCCCGGCTGACAGAAGCAGAGAGGGGAGAAAACATGCCATAAATATCTAAAATAAAAGATATGGCCGTTATTCTTCTGTAATGTTCTTGTATTTTGTTATGTTTAAATCACAAGCTTCAAAGTATTTTAATTTGATTCATAATTGTAAAATGGAAGGTAGAGGAAGCAGCAGAACTTGTTTCATTCACTTTTCAAGCACTTTCAAGGCAAGTTTTCAAACTTTACAATACAAATTAACTAAATAAAAAAGACAGTTTCAATTCACTATTATATTACATCCATTAATCTTTCTAATAGGGACAAAGTAAAATAAAATATAGTAAAATTTTATGTTTTGAAATGTCTCCATACACCTGCCTGCCCAGAGAACAAAACACTAATTTGACAAAAAGTCCCCCAAATTCAACATTGTTTAATGTGTAATGACCTTTATTTGAATTATACGAATCAATAAGTTGAGTCATTAGGAATAATAAATATTCATTATATTAAAACAATCCAAACAAATTGTATTAATGTAAATTACCTTCCTGCTGAAATCAGATGCTTTGATAAAATATACAAAGAACGTTATTTAAACATTTCCTAAAAATGTTTTCACTCAGTTTTCTGGCATTTAGCAAATAAAAATAATTTTGGTAATTCTAATTGACCTAAAACAAACAAACAAAATGTCTGATTTTATTTCAGACAATCAGAAAAAAATTATCTGTCTTTTTATTAGGTGTATGAAAATATCTGGTTTCAGCTGTAAAAAATATTTTCCAAATTTAGGCCTTTCATTAAATGTTAGATTGAACTTTATTACAAAACTGTGCAAATTGAATATGAAGCACTTTTAAAGACTTTATACAGAAATCAAGCACTTTCCAAATGCTGAAAACATCTAATTCTTGAGACCTGATCTACAAAATCCCATTCCTTCACATTTAAACATGCGTTTGTTGACAAAATCTGAAAAGGTTTGAGGAGTATGAATACTTTTCAGAAGGTCTAAGTAGTACGTACATCTTCTGACTCGAAGACGTAGCAGATCATTCTGTACTGAGTTTTCCCTTCGTTGGCAGAATCAGACGATTCAGAGAAATCCTCTGATGAAGCCTGAGACATGCGTCTCCGTGCCATCAGAACCACGATGCTGCCAATGTCGGCGATGTAGGATATGGTCCGCAAGGCACTGTCCATCATCGTCTCCTGCAGGCAGAGGAAATAATCAGGGTGTTTAAGGTGACTGACAGAAATAAATAAAATTTCCTGTCAACTTCAGTAAGAGGCCTCTTCAGATTGGTTGCAACACTGACTGCTACTGGAGATATGAGCCAATTTCACTCATATCCCCATAAGATTTAGAATCAAACTGAACTGAATCTGCACAAATAAAGTTGCTGACCTGTGTGTCAGCATTCAGTACTTTGACAGCCTTAGTGGAGATGAAGAGGTCGACCTCAGTCATCATCTGAGAGTCTTCATCTTGGCTCTGGGAAGTGGAAAAACAGAAACCGACATTGCAGTCTGCAATCCTTTACGTAGGCGCTGTAGTTGCAAAAATGTCTGATCAGAAGAAGAAGGTGAGCAAAACATTGGGAGATCATTCATCCATTTTCTAATACCTTGTTCTCAGTGGGGCAACACAGAGACAGACAGGACGAACAACCATGCACACACACTCACACCTAGGGAGAAATTAGAAAGACCAATTAACCTGACAGTCATGTTTTTGGACTGTGGGAGGAAGCCGGAGTACCCGGAGAGAACCCACGCATGCACAGGGAGAACATGCCAACTCCATACAGAAAGTCCCCGGGCCGGGAATCAAACCCAGGACCTTCTTACTGCAAGGCAACAGTGATACCTACTGCACCACTGTGCAGCTCATTGGGAGATCACAAAACCATAAAACTGAATTCACAAAGATGAGGTTGTATATATATGGGTTTTTTTTCAACATTAATTCTTGTTCATGTAGCAAAACAAAGAGGTAAGGTTTATGTAACTTAACCTTTGCTCAACACGATGATGTTTCGGCTTAATATGACAGAAAATTGGTCCAAACCACAACAACAATGCAGCAACTAAAATAAACTCATCGTCATAACAGATGTTTTAAAAAATAGCTGAATTTACAAAACAAGTGATAACATCTGTAATTATAGCCAGATATGGTTAAAGAATGCTAGCATTTCTGAATTATTAGTGTGTGGCTCTATATTTATTAAAATACTAATAAATCATTAAAAACAGCAGTTTTGGCTCCTTCAATTGAGAATATAACATGTTATCCCACTAATCACAATGTGACTGGTCATTACTTTTACTTTTACTTAATAAAAAAATAAGATTCTTCATTATTCCATTGGATTACTAATACAGTGTTACAATAAAGTATCTTATAAATACACAATTTGTTATACAAATATATAATACACAATCAACTCTGTGGAAAAATATACTTTTAGCAGTGTTTTTACTATTTATTTCGACTTGAATAATTTTATTATGAAGTGTTTCTACTCGTATTTAAGTTACATTTCTGGATTTTCTACCCATTGAATGAAGAACAAACATGTTTTAACCAAAAGATCACCAGGAACAGACACACACCTGCAGTTTTTATTAAAGTTTCATCAGTTTTATATTGAAAGAAAATGTTTGTTATTTTGTAGTTATGTTATTTATATAAATTATTTTTATTTATGTCTTTTCTATATTATTTTATAAGTTTGTCCCTCTTATTATGTATTTTTTTAATATTAAGGGATTGATGTTTTGATCAGTTACTCGGTACTTGACTAGCCTTGTTACCAAAAACTTTTTAAACTAATTTCTTGTACAGCTACTTTTTACTTCTATTTGAGTACAAATATGTTGAAGTAGTCCTACTGTTACCTGAGTAAATTTTTTTGGGTATGCCACCCACCTCTGTTACTACTGAATTTTATGTCCTTACTAAAACGTGAAGCTCTGAAAAACTATTTCAATCTGCTCAGTTCCCCTAAATGGAGCTTTATGGCCAAAACTGACTCCCTCTTGTTTAAACAAGCTGATGAAAGCAGAACGTATCGGTTCATTTGAAACACCTACAAACCAAATCAATAGACACCACTGGCTGTCTGCATGAATGCTGATTACCTTGATGTGGCTGACGGCTTCATGGGCCTGCGACATTCGCACCGACTTGGACGGATTTTTATCGGACAGCACTTGAGTGCATCCTAGGTAGTTAGCAGCGAAGATGATCCCGTCGATGAGATCCTCTGGCTCGCAAGGACCTGGGACTAAACGGCACACACACAAAAAAAACCAAAACACTTTATTTCAAGACACTTTCATGTACTGGAGAGACTTAAATGAAAAAATGTAGTGATAATGTGACATATTTACCATCCTCAAAGCTGGGAAAAGCAGCTCCTTCCTGTGATTTCACCAAAAAAAGTTAACAAAATAAGAAAAGTTGACAAATATTTAAATTAAATAAATCAGAAGAGATAAAACAAAAAGTAATATTAACCGTAGTAAAATCAGTATTCAGAAGTAGGGGTGGGAATTTATTGTGAAAACTTTCTTATCAGGATAAGAATTTTGATTTATTGTTATCATTATAAATTTCTGTTATTGAAAAAAGAACATCGTTAAAAATATTTTTTTTATTATTATTATTTTCTCCACTATTTGCTTTTACGGAAGCATCAATAAATATTCATTTAAATTAAAAATATTAAATATAAAAAAATATGATTGAATGCACACTGTAAAAAACACAGTTCTAATTTACGGTAAAATACCGGCAACTATGGTTGCCAGAATTTTACCGTATTTATAAGGCAAAATTCTGGCAACCACAGTTGTCAGTATTTTATTGTAAATTATAGACTTTTTTTTTTACAGTGCAGTTTAGAAATATAAATTACACTTTTTTAAGCCATGGCATCTGAAAAAAGTTTTTTCAAATGGGAATGTTTTTCAACAACAATGTTTGTGATTGTTGTTCTATGAATGCTGTAACTATAAAGTTACGCAAATAATGAGTAATAAATACTGTCAGAGTGTAATCCATATTGTTATCACAATAATACCACAAAACATCACAATTCTATTCAAAAGTACTTTTTCATTTCTTTTTTTAAATGACAGTACCATAAACTTACAAACATAAAGAATTAAGTCTTTAGTTTGACAATAAAACTCATCTTCACCTTGGGAGAGTTGTCTTCCTCTACAGAGACCGGCTCTGGACATTGAGGCTGCTCTGGCTGTTCTGCCGCCTCATCAGGCATCATGGCTGTGCTTGGCTTCTCATCCTGATCCTAATGAACACAAACATCAACGTTTCAGAAAAACGTTAGTGTAACTGATTACTAAAGAAAACTGCAGCATGGCGAGAAGGTGACAAGGACAACATACAGAGCGTTCCTATCGGTCTTCCTGCATCAATGCTTTATAAGATAAAGAAATAAAACACACCTTGGAGTTACAGCTGCAAGATGTCTGCAGTTTTACCAGCTATTTTCTGTCAACATCATTTTTTTTCCCCACAGATTCTCAGTTAATGTCATTATAAAGACATTAATATGTTTTAAGCAAGGACTGCCAAGCTAATTTTTATGATTATGAATGTACTCAAAGGGTCAGTTACAACAAAACATACTGATAAAACTACATTAAAATGTTTTTATAAAAAATGAATAAATTAATGTCTCTGCATTCAATGAGAACTGAAATCTTTTCCCATTCTTGTAACTTGGCAGAATACAAATAAAACATGCTTTGTATATTTAGGCACATAGCTGTCTCTTTAGAGGCCACTTAAAAAGTTATGGCGGGCCGGATTTGGGCCCCCGTACCTTGAGTTGGACACATGTGCTTTAACCTAAGCTATTCTACTGAGGTATTGGTTATATGTTTGATTTTGAAAATAAAACCTCTACCCAGTATCCGAACCCTCGGCTACTGAGAAACGATCGCTTCTGGAGGCGTTGACTCTGTTGGAAGTTTTTAACGGATTCACAGAAGGCTATGCTAGCTGCTAGCATAGCAGCCATCGCTAAGACCCGCCTGCTGGCTCTGATTCTTTTTTCCCCCAGTTACTACTGGGAGAAGGAAGGCAGAGGAGCTCCATTTTTCACTGATTATGTGTCTCATAATAACATAATGTCATGACATATGTGACGTGTCCAGAAAATCCGAGCTCATCCCACTTCCCCATGCTGGAGATTTTAGTTTAACAGTAATAATAAATAAAGTTATCTTTAAAATGAATCACTCAAGTGACATCAAGGCCCAACAGTAGACTTAAGTGTCAATAAAGTTAGTTTAACAGTAATAATAAATAAAGTTATCTTTAAAATGAATCACTCAAGTGATATCTAGGCCCAACAGTAGACTTAAGCGTCAATAAAATAAATCTGGTTGTGTGTGTTGTTTTTGTCTCATGCAAACATTGCTTTAATTTTACTTTTTTCTATCTAATCATAAGAAATCATAGTCAGACAGAGAGAGTCATGAAACAGGAAAAGCAGGTTTCCTGGAAAAAGAGGAAGTTTCCAGCCTGCAGATTCATAAAAATAGATGAGACTATTTCTTATTTTAAAGCATGAAAGTTTAAAGAATTAAATCTAAACATTTTGATAATTTGATAAGATTCAAAGTAAAATACTTATATTAATATTGGTTTACTTGTAATAATACTTACACTTATATTTGTGGGAACACTTACAAGGAAAACAAGTAACTGTAACTTTAGTAGTAAATAATTAGAATCATGTATTATTCTTTTGGTTTCTTTTCAGAAAAACATCTGTAATAACTCACATTAGGATTATAATAAGGATAATTAATAAGTTATGGTTATAAAATTATAAATGAATGCTAAAATCAGAGAAGCTAAAGAAAATAAAAGTGATATAAATGTGATTTTGACATTGAACTTGAAATGGTGTAAAAGGTGTAACTGCAATTAAACATCACTGATATGTTGGAGGTAGAGAGTAGGTGAAAGGTGAAAGGCAAGGAACTAACAGGAGAGCAGAGATGATCAACGCCTTATTTAGAGAGTAGGTGAAAGGTTGTGCAGGCAATGGACATAGGAGGTTGAGCAACCCTGAGACATTAGCACAGACATCAGGAAATGTCTGTAAGACAGTGATGGATATGAGATCATCTGTCTGAGCAGTCAGAAACCCTATAAAAGGTGAGTGCAAAAGAGGAACCGTTCGTTGGATCCTCCGGGCAGCTTCGAGCCAAGATCGAGATGGACAAAGAACTCTGCAGCTGAAGAAGAGCCGGGGCCACGGAGCCGAAGACTGTCCGGCCATGGGGACCAACCCGTCAGCCCCACAACCTGTGGCTTCAAATCGCACTTCTCTCATCGGCTGGGTTCAGACCCCAAAGACAAAGATGAAGACAAAGGCAAAGACAAAGAAGAAGAACTGGTGCCTTCCTTCCTGCCAGCACCAAGTCCTGTGTGACCTCACCATCCATGCGGAGAGGAGGCTCATCAGACCTACAGAGATTCCTGCCTTCGCTGATCAACATCTTCCTCCTGCTGCAACACCTTCTTCATCATCAGACCTGCGGAGATCCTGGCCTTCATCGATCGGCGTCTTCCTCCTGCTGCAGCACCTTCTTCGTCGTCGTGCCAGGTCTGGGGTTCGAGGCGCCAGGCTCCGTCCGTCTCTCTCAAGGGTTCCCTTTTTTTAGTTTTCAGTGTCAGCAGTAGGGAAAGACAGACTAGATGATTGATTTTACTTATTTGATTATTTCTGCTACTGAATTAAGCTGTACTGACCCTTGCAAAAATGCCTTACTAATAAAATATTTAGCATAAAGAAAATCTAAAAGATGTTGTGGACATTCAGTTAATGAGTCACCTTAAAGTTCTTTGATGGTTGTAAAATAGCTGTGATGTTTGATTCTGGAGAGGAAAAAGTTTAAAATGTTTTTAAGTTGCTGGTAGCCCAAATTTAAAACGTCATCCTTGGGACTCGCCCGAGTCACTAAAACCTACCTGGTTCAATAACAAATGCAAGTTGTAAAATAAGAGAACGAGCGACCGTTAACAGGTGTGCTCTGTGAAACTAGTTGGCTGTAGGCTGCTCAGTCTGGCTAATTCACAGAGGGAAGAAGGGTGAGACACCTGGATGTAGGCCGTTAAAAATCAGGTGAATCGTTTCTCGAAACCAGCTTAAACAGAGTTTACTTCAGTTCTGGACAGGGTAAATCCCGGCAGATTTAGGAAACTCAATTAACCCGTTAGATGGAGAGCTGGTAGCACATCTCCCCTCTCAGAAGAGGAAGTACGAGAGTGAGAGAGTAGAGACAGAAAGGAGGGGGGGGGTGTTGCGCAACAACAAGTGGCGCCCAACGTGGGGCGGCGCACAACTGAGTAGGCGGGCCCCAAAGATACCAAGTCAGTGAAAACAGATGTGAGACTCTGAATAGCTCACTTGGGTTACTAACTCTTAGGGAAAAGAGTTAGTGGTGACTGATAAGGCCATCAGTCACAACCCTCGCAGTAACTGTATAGCGTACAGGTGAGGGAAAGCTTCTACTGAGGATAAATGACCGGATCCAGACAGTGAAGCTAGTAGCCAACATAGTCTAGACCCATCCCTGCTTGAAGGCTAAAGAGAGGCTTTGGGGGATAGACAACTCGAACCGACAGAGAGACGGAGTGATGGATGATCACTTCGAGGAGGAAAATCTGGGGAAGAAACCGGAGGAAGCCGGCCGTCCAGATCGTTTGGAAAAGGAGGAGACCTCAACAGAACTGCATCAACTTTCTGCACAGCTACCCAGGGCACCCAGGGCAGCGGATGGAAGGTTTGTTCATCAAGAGCACAGTCCCATGGGGTTCAGTCTGCATGGATGTAGCAGAGCCAATGGGGACAACAGGAAAGAGAGGTGAGAAGTACCTCTTGGTGCTGATGGACACAGTGACAACTGCTAGAAGAGCAGGTCTTCCCCTGCAGAGGAACTCCGTTCACGTCACAGAAAGCAGGGAGGCGAAGACACTTCTCCTTTTTGCTCAGAGAAGAAAAAGGGAAGTTGCAGCTCGAAGTGTCACTGAAAACAGGGCAGAGAGTTTGGATTAAAGCTCAAGATCGGCCTGCAACTACGGTGATCAAGCTGAGATTCAACGCCCAAGATTTTGTAAAGCAAGTACTGAACTTCAACACAGTACTACTGATGAAGAAAGGGGTCCATGAGGAAGCAGTGCTCAAGCCAGTTCTTAGCTACAGCGAACCAGAACATTACGAGAAGATGGCCAGAGAATCAAGCACCATGCCATCCTACAGTAGACTGGCCACTATTACAGGAAGGTTGCCGTTCAAAGAACAACTTCAAGGCTTTGGACTGGGAGGGCCGTGAAGAAATTGGACTATGCTAAAGAAGAACTCCTGTCGCAACCTGATGGATTAAAATGGAAAAGGATCATGATTACGGATAAAGCGTCATGATGCTTATGCTTTTTGCTTTGCTCTGCTGAACAGCCAGAATTTTTTTTTTGTTTGAGGCCTTCTGTCTCAGCCCATCTTCCCTTCCCTAAAGAACCATTCCACATCCTGAAGAACCGACAGTTCATCCAGCGAAGGTTCCTGTAGAAGAATCAGAGCGATCCAAGTTTTCTTCGACATTCATCACCTCATGGGGGAAATCAAAACTCCAAGGAGGGGGTGTCAAGAGAAGTGGAGTTTTGATGACTACACTGAGCCCTCTGTGACAACTGAGGATGAAGAATCTGCATCTTCACATCCCAGACGAACATCTTCTCTTTCCAGGGGATGAGGACGGCGAACTGCAGGAGGGTGATGGACTCCCAGCATGTGAAAGGTCTGACCTCGTGGAGGGGGTGTCCAGAAAATCCGAGCTCATCCCACTTCCCCATGCTGGAGATTTTAGTTTAACAGTAATAATAAATAAAGTTATCTTTAAAATGAATCACTCAAGTGACATCAAGGCCCAACAGTAGACTTAAGTGTCAATAAAGTTAGTTTAACAGTAATAATAAATAAAGTTATCTTTAAAATGAATCACTCAAGTGATATCTAGGCCCAACAGTAGACTTAAGCGTCAATAAAATAAATCTGGTTGTGTGTGTTGTTTTTGTCTCATGCAAACTTTGCTTTAATTTTACTTTTTTCTATCTAATCATAAGAAATCATAGTCAGACAGAGAGAGTCATTAAACAGGAAAAGCAGGTTTCCTGGAAAAAGAGGAAGTTTCCAGCCTGCAGATTCATAAAAATAGATGAGACTATTTCTTATTTTAAAGCATGAAAGTTTAAAGAATTAAATCTAAACATTTTGATAATTTGATAAGATTCAAAGTAAAATACTTATATTAATATTGGTTTACTTGTAATAATACTTACACTTATATTTGTGGGAACACTTACAAGGAAAACAAGTAACTGTAACTTTAGTAGTAAATAATTAGAATCATGTATTATTTTTGGTTTCTTTTCAGAAAAACATCTGTAATAACTCACATTAGGATTATAATAAGGATAATTAATAAGTTATGGTTATAAAATCATAAATGAATGATAAATCAGAGAAGCTGAAGAAAATAAATGTGATATAAGTTATGGTTATAAAATTATAAATGAATGCTAAAATCAGAGAAGCTAAAGAAAATAAATGTGATATAAATGTGATTTTGACATTGAACTTGAAATGGTGTAAAAGGTGTAACTGCAATTAAACATCACTGATATGTTGGAGGTAGAGAGTAGGTGAAAGGTGAAAGGCAAGGAACTAACAGGAGAGCAGAGATGATCAACGCCTTATTTAGAGAGTAGGTGAAAGGTTGTGCAGGCAATGGACATAGGAGGTTGAGCAACCCTGAGACATTAGCACAGACATCAGGAAATGTCTGTAAGACAGTGATGGATATGAGATCATCTGTCTGAGCAGTCAGAAACCCTATAAAAGGTGAGTGCAAAAGAGGAACCGTTCGTTGGATCCTCCGGGCAGCTTCGAGCCAAGATCGAGATGGACAAAGAACTCTGCAGCTGAAGAAGAGCCGGGGCCACGGAGCCGAAGACTGTCCGGCCATGGGGACCAACCCGTCAGCCCCACAACCTGTGGCTTCAAATCGCACTTCTCTCATCGGCTGGGTTCAGACCCCAAAGACAAAGATGAAGACAAAGGCAAAGACAAAGAAGAAGAACTGGTGCCTTCCTTCCTGCCAGCACCAAGTCCTGTGTGACCTCACCATCCATGCGGAGAGGAGGCTCATCAGACCTACAGAGATTCCTGCCTTCGCTGATCAACATCTTCCTCCTGCTGCAACACCTTCTTCATCATCAGACCTGCGGAGATCCTGGCCTTCATCGATCGGCGTCTTCCTCCTGCTGCAGCACCTTCTTCGTCGTCGTGCCAGGTCTGGGGTTCGAGGCGCCAGGCTCCGTCCGTCTCTCTCAAGGGTTCCCTTTTTTTAGTTTTCAGTGTCAGCAGTAGGGAAAGACAGACTAGATGATTGATTTTACTTATTTGATTATTTCTGCTACTGAATTAAGCTGTACTGACCCTTGCAAAAATGCCTTACTAATAAAATATTTAGCATAAAGAAAATCTAAAAGATGTTGTGGACATTCAGTTAATGAGTCACCTTAAAGTTCTTTGATGGTTGTAAAATAGCTGTGATGTTTGATTCTGGAGAGGAAAAAGTTTAAAATGTTTTTAAGTTGCTGGTAGCCCAAATTTAAAACGTCATCCTTGGGACTCGCCCGAGTCACTAAAACCTACCTGGTTCAATAACAAATGCAAGTTGTAAAATAAGAGAACGAGCGACCGTTAACAGGTGTGCTCTGTGAAACTAGTTGGCTGTAGGCTGCTCAGTCTGGCTAATTCACAGAGGGAAGAAGGGTGAGACACCTGGATGTAGGCCGTTAAAAATCAGGTGAATCGTTTCTCGAAACCAGCTTAAACAGAGTTTACTTCAGTTCTGGACAGGGTAAATCCCGGCAGATTTAGGAAACTCAATTAACCCGTTAGATGGAGAGCTGGTAGCACATCTCCCCTCTCAGAAGAGGAAGTACGAGAGTGAGAGAGTAGAGACAGAAAGGAGGGGGGGGGTGTTGCGCAACAACAGACGATGCGGTGAGAGGTTGGAGAAGGAGTTAGCAGCGGCGGTTAGCCACTCTATTCAGCAGAACGTACTGTTTTATCTATTCTACACTTTCACTTTATTTGACTTTGTCCATGTAAAGCCAGACCTCCACGGCACTGAACTTACATTATATTCTCATACATGAAAAAAGTAAAAGTTGTATCACTCTGCACCTCAGCATCAACGATATTTCTCCTCTAAACCAACATGGAAGCGAGTTCTTCTTACTCGGTACGCGTTACAACCAAAGAAAAGGGAATAGGCGCCCCCTCGTGGTGATACCTACTCAACACTAGGAACCAAACAGTAAAATGACAGTTTCAACAAATATGTAAAAATATATTTGTCATAAAAGTTACATACTGTAGCTTTAAAAGCCAGATTTGACTCTCCCAACCATGTAACATTAGCACTACTTCGTGTTCATGTTCAAACTTAATCAAACAGCGTAAACAGCTACAGAGGATTTAAATGCTTCTGCAAGAGTTGCCAGTAGAGATGCACCGATTTATGGGCCAGAAGAGTTATTGGTGCCGATTTCTTTTATTTTGTGAGTGTGGTGATTAGCTGATATCCCCCGATCTTATCTACCTCAGTAATGGTTTTAAGATCAACTGCTTCAGCTCTGCTGTGACAGAGGTTTGACTGACAGACCGGCCCACCAGGTCATATCTGCACATTTGCAGTTAACAACAGTCACCCCACTGTTACCAACTCAACGAGTTTCTTGCTATATTTAGAGATAATTCAGACAAAATAACTGGTATCAGACAGAATCAGAAGGTCAGTCCTTTTAAAGATTGGTAATCAGCGATAGGACAGAAAACTGCAATCGATGGACCCCTACACTGTAAAAAAAAAGCTGTCTCTAATTTACAGTAAAATACCGGCAACTGTGGTTGCCAGAATTTCACTGTATAAATTTCACAGTTTATCATACTTATATGGTAAAATTCTGACAACCACGATTGATTTTAATGGCACTATTTGACAAAATGTAATGTCTGTTATTGGATGTTTTATTTGTGTTTTTATGATGTGCTATATGAAATGAGCTATGCAGATGAACTTGATTGATTGATTATATTTTCTTTACAGAGAAGTGGTTGCTGACTGGAGGAAAACATTGAGGTGAGAACTAGTGAGATGGGAACTGTGTGGCTTCCTGACCTGCTCGGGTTTCTCAGAACCCATCAGTTTCTCCTCTGCGGACTCTCTCTGCTGTTCTGCTGGGTGCTGCGGACCCGGAGAGGCTTTGATCAGCCTGGACTCGTTCTCCGGGTTGTCAGCAGGCGATCCAGAAGTGGGGGGACTCTCTCTGTGAGGCAGGGCCCTCTGGGGGTCGGAGGGTGACTGAGCGTGACGCGTTGGAGGAGGAGGAGGAGGGTGATGGTGTTTGCTGGAACCGGGTCGATCCTTGGACCTCACTGCAGACTTTTTGGATGAAGTCTTTGGATTCTGCTCGGTGCTGCTGTTTGTCGCTGCTTTGATCCCAGAAACAACATGCTGCGTTTCGCCTCCTCTTCTTCCTCGACCTTTAACCTGTCGCTCTTTCCCCTTCTGTGACAGCTCAGACTTCTTACCGGCTCCTGATACGTTCTGATTTCTCTGGATGCAAGTTTCATCTTCTCGATTCATTTCCTTTTTAATCCTTTCACTCTCATTGCCCTGATAGAGGCTGGCGGGCCTTTCAGCGTTTACCTCCGCCTCATCTAAATCCTCTATGAATCTGGCTCCATCTAACACCTCTTCAAAATCATCGCCGTCGTTAAAAAAGAATCTGTCTCCTTCGATTATTTTCATTCCCCCCTCTGCTTCATCTCCAGCAATGGGGGCACAATGCGACTTAAAGCGGTGACCCGTTCGGTACGGTTTTCCGTCAGAGTGAGGCCGTTCGCATCTCTTGGTGCTGTGATGAGGTTTCTGGGTGATCTGGTCAGCGGTGGGAGCCTCACTGCTCTCCTCGGCTTGCTGCGCACCCTCAGGTCCGTGCTGGTTGTAGCATCTGACGCTGACGGCTCCCTGTCTGTTCAAATGCAGAACCTCGTCGTGGTCTTGCTCGACGTCCGAGCCCACGTTGTCGTACTCGGAGCAGGCGTCGTCCATGTCCTCCGGACTCGGGTCGCAGCTCATGTAGAAGTGCTTTGAAGGAGCGGGAGGAGTCAGCTGGTTATTGTTGTCGTTCCTAGAAGAACGGGGAGGTCGCTGAGTCTCCTCGCTCACAGACTGGTCCTCCTGACTGGGTTTTGGAGGTCCGGCACTGGGGCACGACGGAGGGCCAGGGGCCAAGACTTTGGACATGTTTCCTGGCTTTTTCCCATGAGCCATAACTGGCCCCTTTGACTTTACTACCCTAAACCCTGCAGACAGTGAAAAGACATGTATGCATTTCCATTACAAGACGGATTAATTTATGGCTGAAACCATTAATCAGATTAATCGTGATTATTTAAGTAATCATCAACTAATTTAATAACTGATTAATCATAAATGGAGTATACAGACCCTAAAAAAGACTATTTCCTACAGGAACACAGTCAGAGCAGTACTTAAGCAAAAATTGTTAAAATATATGCATAAATTTTGCATTTAAAATGAAAAAAAAAAAAAACATTTGTCTGTAAATATGTTCTACCAAAACTGAAGTGGCTGTTTTAGCTTCACCTGATTCAGATTCTATTAAAAACTAGCAACTTTTGCAATCCAATCATTAATCGGTTTATCTAAAATTAATTAACAGATCGGCCCTAAACGGCATTGATGTTAAGTCAAGCAGAAAGGGCAGAAATTTTCACATATAGATGTTAGAAGTATTTTTTAATTTAGCTGCAGACGCATCCTTTGCCTCAAACAATCAAACGTTCATTAAAAAAAAAAGTTATTACATTTTAGGTAATAAAATGTTTACTTTCTCATGTTGAAAATGAACTACATTATTTATTTATTTGTCTCTTTTAAAAGTGTATATAAAAATGCAAGTAACTGAATGAAATATGTGCAGAATGTGCCACTTATTTGTCCGATTAATTGATTAATCGCCATTATAATTGAATAAAATAATTGTCAGTTGCAGTCCTATCACTCGTTATGCTATAAATCTGTGATAAATGTGTGAGTTCAGTTTAATACTCCTTCATAAATAAGATAAACATTTATCCATTAAAATTCAGCTTTAGGTTTATTAAAAAATGCAGAACAACCTTTTCCCTTGCTCACTTTTTCAAGTGCATTTTAACATCGATAAAAGACATTATTTAAATAAAAAATAATGAGAAATTTCTCAGTCTACACTTTATTAACTTCATTTGAGGAGGAAATTACTTTTTATATTAAAATGTACGAGACGGTAACAAACGTTTTATGAATAAACATAATGCTTTTTATATTGTAATAACATCAACTTAACACACTATCTAACCCAAAATTCTTTTTATTTGTTTATTTAGCCTAAAAATATTATTTTACCCCAAAAAACTCCTACTTAGAAAAAATCCCTACATTATAAAACTGTTGAAGTGTCACACTGTTTATATGCTAATACTACAGTTAACGATTAATCGACTACCCATGAGTCGTGAATGATTATGTCAATAACAGATTCGTCACGAATAATGGTTAAAAAACACCAAATGTAGTTATATTACCACAGATTTTAGACGTGTTGACATTTTCTAAAGCATAGAGTCCATCACTTTGGGGGAATTCGACTTTAACTGTAAAGAAAAAAACGAATCTTATTTGCTGTAATGGTTCTGGCCCCTTTATCATTTATTCAGCACTCAGGTCTTCGCCTGTATTGAGGCCAGGATAAACAAGTCACACCCTCATCTGAACCTCCATCCTCTCTGTATCAGATTCAAACCTGCGCATCTTAAACTGAGGCTTTTGTCGCATGCTTGATTCTAATCCACATATTGAAATTAGCCAAAGTGGCGTTGATCAGATTTTATTACAACTGGGATCACGGCATCAAACGCATGAACACCTCCCCTTAATCCCTGCGCACAGACCTAATCCTGACCTCTCCGTGGTGCCTAACTACCAATTAAAACAATGAGGCTCATTACTGAGCAGAAATGAGACTATGTGATGGGTGTTCCTGTAACTGCAATGCCCTTGACGTTGTTTTTTTTGTGGTATTTTTGTAAAGCCATTTCTTCCACTGGTACCGCAGCCTGCAGGGGTGGTTGTTGTTGTGGCTCCCCCCCTCCAGTGCACGCCGCGTTTTCTCCCTTTTACATGTTGATAAAACAGTCTGATATAGATTTTCCTTCACATAAAGGAGACCCAGAAAGGACACAGACTCCCTGCATCCTGATTCCAATGGTTTAACCATCTGAAAGCATCCCATTATCCTGCTGCTGCGCTTCACATCGACCTTGATTATGAAGCATCGAGACTGCACCATGCTGGCATCCTCCTGTTACTAATGTGGAGCTGATTCACCACAAGAGCCCGAGCATCGTTTTTAGCATTACTGCCCAACATGCATCCCTATTCTCTTTTTCGTATCTGTGCATAAAAAGGTACGTGTGCCACTTACCGACATCAGGGTTGTGGGCGGCCCTCTTTGTACAAACGCTCGTGTGTTGATCAGATCAGATTGCTCTCCAGAAAAGGGGGTGGGGTAAAAGACCGGGGTACAGGAATAAAGGACGCACAGCAGCTCAGAAACATGTGGTGAAAATGGTAAAATGTTCGCTCACTGCTCAAAATGGTCCAATTTAAATGTAAAACAAAGTGAGCGCACAAATAACTAATAAATATAATTATTTTTACATTCTTGATATAGCTACTTTGTATTGGACATAAACGGCTTGCCAATTTGTTATTTTGGTGTGCCGTTATGAACATTAAATTTAATGGTATAAAACCAATATTTTTTTGTGTAACTAACGATTTTCTTGGTTCAAAATAAATATGAAACAATATCGATGTGTCTGGGATCGATTTTAACAACTGAAAACACGCTCGTCGCTCGGCTGGATAAGCCTGAGAAGCGGGATTGTTTCTAATGGGAAGTCCGTGTCTATTTTTGGGATCCGGTTTATTTGGCTAAGCTCACTAAAAAAAGAAAAAAGTTGATTTTTTTTCTAATGAAACTGTTCTTGATTCTACAATTTAAGTCTTTCCAAATTAAGTCAAGTCTTTAGGTTATTTATTTATTTAATGATGGAAGAAAGTAAGATACAATAAATTCATTATGATAAAATTAATATATTTTTAGACCTTAATTGATTTTGTTTAGTTATTTGTTGCTTTTCTTATCCAGAATTGATATCCATTTGATAGAAAGCTATATTCAGCTTAAAGGGGTTACAAGAGAAGTGATTCTGCTTATGCATACTTAGTTTGACCTGTCTAATCACAAAGCTAAAGAAGATATAATAAAATTTACATTTTGTGAATTTTCAAATGACTCAAATTCAGTTTTTTAGTGTTACTCAGAAAATATACTTGTTGGATATATTTGCTACATTTAAATCTTTCAGGATTTCAGGTGTTAAATCCCTACAGAACAGGAGTTATATTGTTTGCAGCAAAAAATCCTCATAGGAATACAAATGATCTGAATCATCATAGAGTTGAAACACATAACATGTACGGCACATAAAAACATATTTTCCCTTAGATTTCTTCTTTTTTGTCACAGACAAATAAAGATAACCCAAGTAAACAAAATATTTTTGTAAGGTATTAAACATCCTAAATAATTACCCCCTTTTTTAATGATGAATTGTGACAATATTTCTTTGGTTCGATTTCAAAAGCAACTCCCACTGAAATTTGTTTTGTTACTTTTGAACATGTACATATGAGAAAATAAGCAAAACAAGAACAAAAATGTAAAGTACCATTAATGAGAGCATTTAGGAAGAAAAAAAAATATTTATACAGCCATTCCATTTAAAATATAATTGTAGTATGACTAATTCACGTCAACCGTTATTAAAAGAACCGGCATATTGAGTCGGTTCAGTAACGAACGCCACATTACATACGATGCTGCTAGCGCACCAGGAAAGCTATCTTTATTTGTTGTGTAAGCTTTCAGCACGTTAGTATTCAATTGCGGTTCTTGTAGCTTTAACCACATTTATATTTTCCAGAAGTATGCAGCCAGGTGAAAAGTTAGAAAAGGTCGTTTTTATTGAACCGGCTTCAGCATGACAGAAAGAACAAGCAAAGACAAACCGAGGCGAAGCTTGTCATTGAAAAAGAAGAAAGGCGATGCTAAAGCTGGGACTTCTTCTACAACGAAAACCCCGATCACCAACTTCTTCAGCAGCCAGCCTCCACCGAACCTGGCCTGTCCCCTCTGTGGACAATTAGTCCCAAGATTCAAGATCAATGATCATATCGATTTGCAGTGTCAGAACTTTGATAGAGGAGACAGCACTGCAGCTTCTGGAGGTAGGAATGATTATTCAGGGGTCCAGCTGTCACCTGGAGGCAATCTGTCAAAGTCCCCTGAGACGGACCAGAAAGAGGACACCAAAACTAAAACGAGTCCTTATTTTAAGAAGAATAACTCCCAGCAAACTCCACGGGACATAAATAGTAAAACTGTGGTCAGAACCATTGACCTAGGAAGTCTGTCTTCAAAGTTATCCAGAAAATATCTCAAGAAAAATGCAGAAGTTAGCAACACATCTGATCCGATGAGCTCCGCGGAGTCGACCAGCAGCTCCCAAAAGGAAAACGTCCAGACATTAGAAGACAACAATGACTGTATTTCAGCAGAGACAGAAGCTCCATCACCTGTAGAAAAGCAATCAGATCAATCAATGGTTTCATCTAAACAGCCACCTTCACCTGCCAAGCAAACGAAGAGAAAGAAGAAAGCCACGTTTAGCGTCAAGGGATCTTTTATCAGAAAGAAAGCGAAATATGAAGGTAGCAGTGGAGAGGCATCATCTCGTCTTGATCCAGAGGACACAAATACAGAAGGACAGGAATCTGACAAGCCTTTCAGTTCAGAGGAGTTGTCTGAGGAGAGGGATGCAGATGTAAAGGTAGAAACTGCGGATGCCCAATCACTTCCCTACTACCTGCGTAACTTCCGGACCGTGCTGCACGCGGTGTTGGAGAACGAGGACGACAGGATGCTCTTCAACCAGGAGGACATGTCGGCCGTACATGGATTTCAGAGCTTGTCAGGTATATTTTTGTAACTGACGATTATTTTCGCAATCGATTATTCTGTCGATTAATCGATCGATTTGATTTAAAAAAATAGCACATTCTGCAGATTTTTTATTCAACCACTTAAGCCTTTTTATACAATACATTAAAAGACGCAATGAAACAAATTATTAAGTTCATTTATTAAATAAGAAAGAGAAAATGTTATTACCTGAAATGTAATAATTTCCTTAGTGAAAGCTTGATAATTTGTAGCAAAGGATGCATCTGCAGCTAAAATATACTTTTAACATCAATAGGTTAAAAGCTCAGGCCTTTCTGCTTGACTTAACATCAATACAGTTTAGGGCTGATATGTTGATTATTTTTTAGATTAACCAATTAATAATTGATACTAAACGTGCTTAACGGATCTTTCTTTTTTTTTTTGCACAATTTGAACCAAGTGAAGCTAAAGTTTGTACAGTCACATGGGTTTTTTTTGTATCTCAAATGAAAAATGTATGTATATATTTGAACAGTTTTGGCTTAAAAACTCCTCTAAGAACGTTGGTATTTCAGTAAATGAGTCTGTATACTCATTTACTGACTCCAGTTAATGATTAATTGATTACCAAATTAGTTGACAATTATTTCAGATCAATTGCTTCTGTCAAAGCATAACCAGTAACTCACTGTCATGATTTTTGAATCTCCTAGTCATGGCTCAGAAGCTGTATGTGAGGCTCTTTCAGAGGAAACTGAAGTGGCTGCAGGTAAATAAACTGGATTATGGAGAGATCTGCAGTGATCTGGGATCTGTTGCACAGGAACTGGCTCAAATTGGTTTTCTACAGACAGGTGAGTAATCCGTCCAATTAAAGCTTGACTAGGACCTTTTAAATGCTTTCTGAACTTTGATTTTTCTTGTGAACGTCTCTCTTTAAGAAAAGGACCTCGAGGATCTTATGGAGGCTCTAGATCTGCTGCCGGCTCCTGAACTCAAAGCTCTTGCTAAAACTTTCCATCTGGGCAGTTCTGGCACCCAAAAACAGCAGCTGGTCGACGGGCTTCTCCGTCTGAGCAGGCAGAAGTCTTTCTTCTCTCCGGCCTCCAGCCAGAGCAAAGTTGGGACAGTTATTCTGAAACGGTGAGATTAGGGTTCATATGAGTGACTAAAACACTTGAAAATACTTGAATTTTTATTAGGGGTTATCAGAGTTTGGAAAGTGCTTGATATTCAAGCAGCACAGTTTGGTTATAAAGTGCATTTGATTAAAAGCCTAAATATTTACAGTTGAAACCAGATATTTTCATACACCTAATCAAAAGACACACACACATTTTTCCTGACTGCTTGTCTGAAATTAAATTACACTAAACTTTTTCTTTTAGATTAGCTAGAATCGCCAAAAATATTTCTATTTGCTAAATGCCAAAAAACCTATCAAGAAATTTTTTATTATTATTATTGTAACTTTCTTTATATATTTGGGGCCATTTGCCTTACAGTTTTTGGATTGTTTCAGTCTAATTAATATTTATTATTCCTAGTGATTGACTGACTTATTGGTCTATCTAACTGAAATAAAGGTTGGTTTTTGTTTTATATATTAAATATTATTGACATTTTGGGATTTTTGTTAAATTAGTGTTTTATTATCAGACCAGTCAGGTGTATGATGTGTGTTTGAGAGAGACAAAGATGTTTCAAATCATAAAGTTTTGCTAGGTTTTAATTTATCTTGTCTCTGTTAAGTAGAATGCTACCACAAGATATTATTAATTACAGTTTTATTGTATTTGCTTTATTTTTTATGCAATTTGGACTTTGAGTCTGTAATAAAATCTATCGATCTATCGACCTGTCTGTCTGACTGTTCGTCCATCTATCAATCTAGTAATAAATGTAATATAATGGTGATTTGAAACTGTCTTTTTTAGTCCATTTGTATTGTTTTCATCTCCAAAGTGTGGAGGTGGAAAAATGTGAAAATTTACCTTTTTAACTTTTCAAGCATTTTCGTACACTTTTACTGTGGGGAAAGAGTAGAAAACAAGTGAAATTATCATTTACTTTGACTTTGTGGGTATAAATAGCTGCTAGAAGTAATCCTAATCTTAATTTTGTTTCTTTTATTTAAAGGGCGAAGCAGCTTGCAGGCTCCTGTGTGCGTCTGTCTCGCGGGCCTCGAGCCGTCTTCTCCCGCATCCTGCTGCTCTTCTCTTTGACGGACACGATGGACGAGGAGGAAATGGCAGCTGGAGGTCAGAATCAGCTTTTCACCATCCTGTTGGTGAACTCGGGTCGTCTGGCGTTTCCGGACTACGCCGTGCAGCGAGAGGCCAAAGTGTTTCGAGATAGAGAGGATCTCATCAGGTAAGGACCTGCAGAAGGGTTTTACTTAGTTACCTGTTGAAGTCACTTTTTGTCATCTTAAGAATCACAAATTAGCACTTTTTTAATTATTATTATATGAAGTCATTTTTGAAGTTTGCCTTATAGGGAAGCAGCAAACATGGAGGAAGGTGCTCTGTTCAGATGAAAGCAGGACTGAAAAAAATTTATCGGATTAATCGTGATTAATCAATTATTTAGTTAATTGTCAACTAATTTAGTAATCAAAATGACTAATTTAGTCATTTTGATTACTAACAGGAGTATACACACTAAAGAAAGGCCATTTGGCCACATCTTCAGAGTTGTAATTAAGTCAAAACAGTACAAATTATTTATACATTTTGATTTTAAGATAAAAATACATCATTGTATATGTTTTACCCCAAACCCTTTGAGCAGCAAACTCACTTAAGGAAAACTATGTTGTTGCATTTTAAACAATAAAATGTATATTTTCTTATTTAAAAAAGAAAATCAGAAGTCTTTGTTTATTTGCATCTTTACTGTACTTCTGAAATTGTATAAAGAGGCTTAAACTGTTAAAAGAAAGATGAATAATCAATTGCTAAAATAATTGTTAAAGTCCTACTTTTCATATTTTAGTTTGTAAAAAAATATATAGTTTTTTCCTTATAGCACACAATATTTTCTCTACCTTCTGTTGATCTATCACATAAAATTGTAATAAAATACTTGCTTGTGGTTGTAAAGTTAAAACTTTCTGGGATGTAAATACTATTTGTATTTGTTTCAGCACAAAAGGCTGAAGTTTATATTTAGATTTATGACTCCTTGCATTGCACCAGGTATGAAGCGTCCATGCGTGCCCTTATAGAGGTCACCGTGGCGATGCAGGGGGGTCAGTGGGATCAGGCCCTGCAGCTCTACACCTCTGCCAAAAAAACCTGGATTGAGCTCAACAGCAACCATGACCTGAGGTCAGGACTTTAAAAGTCTTCTTCGTTGGTACTATTTCTGTAGAATTCATGTTTGCTGACATTGTAATTTTCATCCAGTCACCAGGAAGAGCTGCCAGTGTTCCTTCGCAGCTTCACTACAGGGTGGGCTTACACACGAATCTTATCCAGAGGAGTGGAGATTTTACAAAGGCTGCGTCGCTATGAGGTTTATCTGCATTTATTTTCTGCCTGTTATTCAAATTGGTTTTGTTTGTATAGCTAAACGTGTCAGCAGGGATCATGTAAGTGCTTGAAATCCTTTAAGATGCTTAAATTTATGTATGACGTGCTTGATATTTAAACTGAACAGTTTTGTAATAAAGTGTAATCTAACACTTTGCCTAAATTTGGAAAGCATGATTTACAGTTGAAACCAGATATTTTTATACACTTGACAAAAATTACATAATTTTTTTTCTTATTCTTTGAAGTTAAATCAGAGAAAATGTTCTTGTTTTTTTAGTTAGGAATACCAATTTGTTTTCTATTTGCTAAATGCCAGAAAACTTAGCGAGAAATTTATTTATTTTTTAAAAATATTTAATCTTCCTAATGGCTCAATGATTTATTGATCTGTATAGTTGAAATAAAGGTTGTCTTATGTTTTGTTTAAATTAAACAGTTATTGAAATTGCTGATTCTTATTTTTTATTTTTTTATTTGTGTTTTGTTCTCAGACTAGACAGGTGTGTGAGAGAAACTTTTCAAAACAGAAAACCTTGCTATATTTTAGTTTATTTTGTCCGTGCTGTAGAGTGTAGAATACTAAACAAGACATTATTAATAACCGTAGTGAGTAATAGTGAATTGAAACTGTCTTTCTAAGTACATTTGCATTGTTTTTTTTCTTCAAAGTGTACTGCTGGAAAAGTTTGAAAACTTACCTTGAAAATGTTTTAATAGTGTATAAATTTTACTGTTTAGAAACCTTGTGTTAGTAATGATTATTTCTCTGTTGTATTTCTCCGTTGTTATGAAACAGGAAGCAGTAGAAGAGCTGCAGGCCCTACTAAAGCAGACCGTTTACTGTCCTGACAGCCGGGGCCGATGGTGGGACAGGCTGGCTCTGAACTTTCACCAGCACCTCAAAAAACCGGATCAAGTAAGCAAAAAACAGATCTTTTCATTTATTTGTCTGGTTTATTATTAACATTCAGATGCTACAACCCATATAAATTTAAAAAACAAACCTTATTTATATTTTACAAACACTAATGCTGACGGATGCAATCCTGGTAGTTTAAATTCCCTGCTCTGCCTGCAGTGTTACCACACGAGGAGTGTATATCCTATTAGCGCTAAAGGCTACTGTGCCAAAGTCGTTGCAGTTTAGGACGCTTGCAGATTAGAGCTGCTCCAGTGAGTGAAGCTGTTGTTTGACACTAGAATGGCTAGAGTTAGTCCACTTTGACGTATACCTATATCGGCTTCGATAGTCCAACTGGCCTGAAGGATTTTCTCTAGCAGGTGCTTTTGTTCTGTAAATAGGGCCATTACCTTATCAGTACCCTGGTAATGGCCTCAACGCATCTCACAGTTGCACAATTGTTCCTTAGACTTCGACTTCGACTTCGACTGACTTTGTTGTCATTTTCAACAGTATAAAATATGAATATAAATCTAAATATAAAATATAAAGTGCAGGACTGACAGTAAAATAGAAGTTATTTAGCTCTGTACATGTGCAAGGTATAAAGTGGAGACCAGTTTTTGAGTGCAGTCCAGTTAAGAGTTCAGCAGTCTGATGGCAAGTAGGAAAAAGCTGTTTCGGAACCAGGTGGGCCTGCACCGGATGCTGCAGAACCTCTTTCCAGAGGGCAGCAGGGAGAACAGTCCATGGTGGGGGTGTGAGGGGTCACTGATGATGTTTCAGCCTCAGGACACGCATCCTGCATCGATGGTTGACCTGACACTTCGCCCTTTTGCCTGAGCTGGGTGTGGAAGGTTGTTGCCGAAGCAGTTTCTCCTTGTGTGCCTTCTTCTCACTCACATGAGAGTTACCGAACTCTTTTGCAAGCTCAACCAGGAAGTCCACCCGTCTCTCCTGCACCCCAATGCATGCCTGATAAAGCACATGTGCATTCAGTGCTGCCATGTCAATCATGTTTGCCAGGTTTGCTGACCAGCTGTCACATAGTGATGGAACCTTGGTCACCCCCCGCAAGATTATGACTGAAATAAATGCCATTAGTTCTTGTGAACTAAATAGGTGAAGCAGTCACCTATTTATCCTCCACAGCACAAAAGGCTGCATGCAAATTTGCATGTGCAAAGTCTCCCAGATTTCTTTTGCTTACACTTTTTGCATGATTTTTTTGAGGTGGATCAACACAATTAATTTGGTTAGTTTATTTCTAAACTGTCATGTTATACCCTCTTAGCTTTATTTCAAAGAGAAACATTACTAATTTCTTTTAGAAAAACCTTTGCATATTTTTTGAAACAGATTCTATGTTTTGCAAACTCTATGTACATTTGGCAAAATGACCTGGATAATGCAGCACAACATCATGGATCAGCTGCAAAAGGTCACATCTCTCCAAAAACACTTCATGTATGCTTCAAAACTAAACTGAAGAGCACTACCTACAGGAGACCTGATCTCCTGCAGGTATCATAGATACCCACCCCCAACATGGACTATTCACATTCCTACCTTCTGGCCTGACGGTCAACGACCACATTTACAATTGAAGAAGGGATGCTAATTTGAGCCATCAGAGTCGTCAGGGTGGACTCCGGCCTTTTGACCCTGCTGAGCCGATATGGGAAGGACTCGAAAACTGTACCATCCTAGTGTTTGAAGGAAAGGTAATGGGTATTACTGAGGCTGCAGCAAACATCCATTTTAAAGCTTTTAAAGGTTACCTTCTATGCTTCCTTTAACAAGTTACAATAAGTTTATATGCTATGCAAAACATGTCAATTTTTCACAAAGTCATTCTTGTATAATAAAATTTCAGACCGATCAGTTCTACCTCTGTTGAGCTACTTTCAAAATGAGTTGTTTTAGGACATCTTGTTACTTTAAAACCCTTTATGACTTACATTTCAAATCTTCATCTGGATACTTTTGCTTATTTTCAGAACATTTGCAGTTCTTTAAATGTTCTGTGAGTTAATACATTTGCCCATTTATCCATAATAACTGAAACTTTCAATATCCAGCAGTTATTTTCACAATTTAACTTCTATTAAAAGAATATTTCATCAGATTAATTTCACTCCCTGCTACGGCGAGGGTGAAATTATTGTAATAATCCGATATTGGCTGGAAAGCGCAACGTCTCCCCTTTCAGAAACTGTTGGAATTTTTCAGCTGGCTCAAAGTGTTGCGAAATTACGGTACTGCAAATTTGTCTGGATCCCCAGCACTCCTTAGGTCTTACAGGGTTAAAACTAAAGAAGCTGCTGCTGGCCACGCCCTCCAAGTCAATGTTTACACTCGCATATGAAAATGGCTGCAAACAGATGTCCAATTATAGAACCGTACATCTTTGAAAAGCAGAAGTAGAGCCTCCTGCACAAGTAACAACATTGCAGCAACTGGTCTCGCATACAGCGATAAAACAAGCTGACCAAATATGTTGGAGCACAGCTGAGGTTGCCCGTTGAATGTAACTGAAATGGCTCATTTTCCTGACACCAAAAATGGCTTAGTTTTGTTTATTTTTTTTGTGTAAGATTTACCTGAACCATTTCAGAATGGTTCAGATTTTTTGAGCTTTTCTCCAGCTTGAAAAAATGTACTTTAACTGTTTTTTGGGGGGTATTTTTCCATCATTTCTCTTCTCAGGCTATCTGTGCTATGAGAGACGGGCTGTCGGATCCTCTGGTGCGCACAGGACACAAACTTTCCCTCCATCAGAGAGCTCTCCGGATGAAAGACGCTCCCAGCTGCAAAAAATACCGGCTCCAACTCAGAGAGCTTCCTGCTGTCCAAATTCAAGATGTTAAACATGTCAGTTTGTCTACAGTGTGTTAATACGTGAGATATATTTTATTAAAGAAAGTAAATTCTGAGTTCTCTGTAACTTTCTTTCCAGGTGACCATTCGGGGTCAGCTGTTTCCTCATGAAGGCGGCATGGGGAAATCTAGATTTCTTTTACCAGAAAGTGAAGAAGGAGACGGGAGTGCTCACTCTACTGTAATATGCTCTGTAGAAGATCTTAGTTTGGCACATTATCGACAACTAGGCTTTGACCAAGGTAAACCATTTACAGCTAGCCCAAAAAATTACAGGAAACTTCGAGAACAAAAGTAGAACGCTGTCTTCTGTGTGAAAGGAATCCATGGAGAAGGATCAACATTCTCAACCTTGTTTGCTCTCCTGATGTGGGACATTATCTTTATGGAAGGTATTCCAGACGTCTTCAGAAACCCATACCAGGTAAAGGAACAACTAATCCAGAGATCCACAACATTTACAACCTAAACAGCCATTTTTACTCTCAGGTCAGCCAAATAAAACTCGTTTAAATGTCATATGGCCTTTTGAATACAGACAACATATAATTTTAGATAAAAATCTACTATTCTACTAGGAAAATTGTTATTTTTAAAGAACCATGATTTTATTTCTATTTTTAGGATTTAAAATAAATCCTAAAAATAAAATAAATACATTTTATTTATTTTATTTTAATAATATAAAATAAATAATTGATCTTTTTTAAGTGAAAATTTAAAAAGGCACTTAGAATCGAACATAGGAAAAACATATCTAAAAACAAACTAGTATTATTACTTTTGATGTATTTTTGTAAGAAATTAAATGCAAATATGGAAATAAACTGACTTGTCAGTTAAGCTCATTTGTTCTTTGGTTACTTAGCAACTCAGTCACTGACTCTTTGGTTTCCTAGCAACAACCTGCTGAGTAACTTTCACAGCAGCAGTTTTATGTTTCTTAACCTTGCGTCATAAAACTGTTTAAAAATAAACAAAACAGCATGGAGGAAAAACTGTGGATAAAAGATGAAAAGACATGAAACCAGTTTGGTAGTATTTCAGATATTTAAAACAAAAAACCAATCACTAATTATTGATATCGACTGATATGAAACACTTATGTCTTGATACATTTTTCAGCCATATCATCCAGCCCTAAACTAAGCCCATAAAGGTTAAACTTTTTTATTTGTTTCTCTTTTCTGTCCAGACTTGTCCTCTAGATCTTTACACCGACTGTTTCTATGAAAACAGACGGGAAGCTATAATCTCTCGCGTTCAGTTGCTCTGTGAAGCTTCTGTGGAAACTCTGTGTGCCATGCTGGAAGATGTCTGGACATCTCAGGAGGGGAAAGTGTGTTCGCTGGTCAGCTGGGAGCGTTTCTCGTCCCTCCAACAGGCACAGGTATTTACAGCATGATGCTGCCAGCACCTTGTTTCACTTGGGAATGGTTCAGAAGAAAATGCAGAGCTAGTTTTATTCAATGCATGATTTCTTAGCTGATTCTTTCCATTTTCAGATGACAGCTTTGGCAGACGTCTGTGTGATGTTCAACATTTGGTATATTTCTCCCTGAACCTGACTGCTTTGTTCTTTGAATCTAACAGAATAAAATTGATCCTGTGATGTTTACAGTCTCTGATTGCATGTCTTGGTGGAGTTTTCCTTGGTGGAGTGATTGACCGGATGGCAAAAGACTACAGACACTGCAGAGGAGGTTTGCCTGACCTCGTTGTATGGAACACCTCAAACAACACTTATAAGGTAACATCACCTGAGGGGTAAACCATCCCTGCTTGGTTTGATGTCGAATTTGTTGAGTGTAAGATTTACACACAGAGGATTAGTGCCAATGGAAAAAGACTCCCAATTCTAACTTGTTTCTCAGGTTTAAAGTGAGAATTCTGAGTTAAAGAGGTCATAATTCTGAGATTAAAGTCAGAATTCTGTTGAAAAAATGTCAGATTCTACAGAAAAAACTTCACAATGGTGAGAAAAAAATCAGAATTCTGAGGAAAAAAATGTCAGAATTCTGGAAAAAAAAAGTCAGAAGTCTGAGATCAATGTCAACATTTTGAGAAAATTGTCAGAATTCTGAGAAAGAAAAAAATTTAGAATTCTGGGATTAGTCAAATCTCAGAATTTAATCTCACATAACGCTGAGTTTAAAGTCATAATTCTAAGGAAAAACAAATGTCATAATTCTGAGGAAAAAATGTCAGAATTCTGAAAAAAAAAGTAAATTCTGGAAAAAAATGTCAGAATTTTGAGAAAATTGTCAGAATTCTGAGATTAGTGCCAGAATTCTGAGAAAGAAAAAAATTTAGAATTCTGGGATTAGTCAAATCTCAGAATTTAATCTCACATAACGCTGAGATTAAAGTCATAATTCTAAGGAAAAACAAACGTCATAATTCCGAGGAAAAAATGTCAGAATTCTGAAAAAAAAAGTAAATTCTGGAAAAAAATGTCAGAATTCTGGAAAAAAATGTAAGAATTTTGAGAAAATTGTCAGAATTCTGAGATTAGTGCCAGAATTCTGAGAAAGAAAAAAATTTAGAATTCTGAGATTAGTCAAATCTCAGAATTTAATCTCACATAACGCTGAGATTAAAGTCAGAATTCTGAAGGAAAAAAGTCTAAATTTCTAAGGAAAGAAAAATGAGGTTGATGTCTTTTTTTGTCAGTGGCCCTAATCCTCTTCTGTGGTTGATGATTTCCTCTGCTATATGTGAAAATTGGAAATCTTCTAACAGCTGGTCGAGGTGAAGGGGCCCAACGATCGTCTGTCTCAGAAGCAGCAGATCTGGTTGGATGAGCTGCAGAAACTCGGGGCCGACGTCGAGGTGTGTCACGTGACGGCCACCGGAGCCAGGGGAGCTCGTCTGGAGGAAATAAGCAAATAAGATTCTACTGAGACACATTTATCTGACAAAACGGAAACATCCTGGCAACAAGCTCCCAAAAGGAAAAAGAAATGTTTCTGTAATTTCTTCCACTGATTTTTGCTGAAGAATATTTTGATCTGTACTAAAAAAAATTTTAAACTCAACTGAAAACTTTAACTTTTAGGTTGTTCATCATAAGTTTTCTTATTTGATGTATTTCTGGTGTCTTCCCTCATCTGCATCATGACTTCTAATGAGTTAATCTAGTCCCAGTCAGAAGTTTACATACCTTCATCATGGTGTATATATTTTGAGTATTTAAACATTCATTTGAATTCTTCATTTTAGTGACTAAACAACTTTACTGATTCTTAAGGACTTGAATTTGTATGTGACTAAGTGTGGTTTAGTTGGTTGCAGAGTAAACACACATTTTTTGAAGTCATCACACTGCAAAAAAAAAAGAATCTTACCAAATATTTTTGGTTTAGGCTCTAGTACAAATATTTTAGTTTTATCTTATTTCAAATGTCTTACTTTAAAGGATTTATTTACTTTAAACAAGCTCCTACATCTTGGTGAAAAGTTGCTTGTACGGTAAGTTAGTTTTACCTTATTTCAAGTGTACTGAGATATTCGCACTAGAAACCAAACCAAAAATACTCTGTAAGATTTTGTGTTTTTGTAGTGCATCAAGCTTTTGGCATAAATCTGGCTGGATATTTGACCCCCTTTCTTATCAAAAATATCTTATGTTGCTGAGTTTTCTGGGCAGAAGCTGACTTTTAAAACATTATTCACATATCCTCACAAGGAATGAGGTCAGAGTAATTTCTGAACGTTAGCTAATTCAATTTTGTTGCTTTTTTGGGGTAGTTTTCCAGCTCGAACGCCAAACTGTTTCTACACCCAGTTGCAAGTTTTAAGTGTAATAATTAGGAAAACGTTGTCTTTTTTACTCCAATTACCTTGTCAAATGCCCGAGTGCCTTTTAGCAGAAAAACAGACCCTCACCATGATGCTACCAACACCATGCTTGGCAGTATTTGTAGGTTAGAAAGCCTAAAGAGTGCCATCTGTTTCTTATCCTCCATAAAGCATTTTGCTTGTCATTTGTGGGCCGGTTTAAAATTCAGTCAAGTTTGAATCTCTTATTTTAAATGCAGACAATTCCTTCTTGGTTGGCAACCTTTTAGTGGTGCTTCCAGTTTGTGATTAACTTGAGTCCTGAGAGTTTCTGGATTGTTAATAATCATGGTGACCATTTTTCTTCCAGCCTTACTTCCGATATTTAGCCATGTTTCAAACAAAAATAAATTGGTACTGGCTAAAATCAGGCTTTTGAAAGATCAATAATCGGCGATCGGCAAAAAAAAACTGCAATCGGTGAATCCCTAATCAGATGGTTCAAACCTGGAAGCATCCGAGTGTTTCAAGAGGTTAATGATCCCAAACAAACAAACATCAGACTGGTTTTGGAATGAATGAAGCAGACTAGCATTAAGTGTCTTAATTGACACGATGCTTTAAAAGCCCGGTCTGTGTAAAGGAAAAACAAGTAATTTTGCAGAAACTCAATGAAATCAACAAGCTGTTATTGTTTCCTGTAGCTTGTGGATGAGTGCAAAATGTGTTTTTCTCTCTGCAACTTGCTGAAGCAGATTGAATGTACATATCTTAAGCTGTTTGGGTACAAATGAATAATTATGGGAGACTGAAAATGTCAAACTTGTGCAACCAAAGTCTTTTTCTTTTAATTTACCAACTAAAAATCCAGTCTATTCTGGAAGAGAAAAAAAAACCTCCTTGAAGTAAATATTTTATACAAATGATGAGAAGATGTGACCTTTTGACTAGCACTATAAAATACACCAGATGATGAGCATCATAGCAGAGAGAGGAGATAATCGGAGGCAGGCTGTTTTCAGATAATTAGCGTTAATGCATGAATGGATACAACCACCAGGAGAACCTTTATTCTTCTATTATAATAGAAACATGTATCATCAGTATGTCAGGTTACCAAGCAACTAAAAACAATCACATTTCCTTGGTAGCTCAATCTGCATCAACTCCATGAGTTTCTCCTTCAAATAATTACTGTGTTAATTGCCTCTAATGATGCTGATTTGATACTTATGTATTAAATATCAGCTGGTACTAAAGACGAAGTCTGAGGGTTGTTTTTATACATTCATAAATACAGTTTGTGTAATTAATCTGCAATTTAGTCTCATGATTCCTTGACAAATTAAAATGTCAGATTTTTTTTTTTTTAAATAAGCGATTTCTCACTGTTTTTGTTTGTTCTGGATATGATCTCTTGAAACAGATTTCCACCAGTTCCTCGCAGCACAACCATGCAGCTAATAATGGGAGTGAGTGTAGGTAGGTGGGTGGGCGGCTGTGGGGATAAAATTAGATCATAAAAACAGAGAAATTGTTTGTAACGACTCCAAGAACACAGTGTGCTAATAATGAAATACCTGCTTTTGTGCAGATTGGTCACAATTTATAAGTTTGTTAAAAGAAATATCTTACAATTAATTTCAAAAAGTATATTTTTCATGCAAGTGCAATATAACTGAACTGGATTTAACAGACACATATAGAGAGGTGTGTAGTAACTAGTTACATTTATTTAATTACATTTACTTGAGGATCTTTAAAAAGTATTAATTGTTGGAGTATTTTTCCAATACTGTACTTTTTACTTGAGTATTTTTTTAAGATGTATTGTTACTCTTATTTGAGTAAAATTTATATTCTATCCACTGTGAGTAACTTCACTGAATGAAGAACAAACATGTTTTAACCAAAAATTCACCAAACACAGACACACCTGCGGTTTTTGTTAAAATTTCATAAACTCCATATTGACAGAAACTGATTTGATTATATGTTATTGCGCCTGATTTAACTATTTTTATGTTACTTATGTGAATTAGTAACAAAAAACGGACGGAAATTGTGGTATTTTCGTCCTTAAAATACCACAATTTCCACTTCACTACACTTTATTATTATTAAATATTAAGCGATTGTTTTGATCAGTTACCAGAGTAACTTTTAGGAGTATTATGAGTCACTATGGTGTACTTTTTACTTTTAACTGAGTAATTTTATTAGAAAGTATCTCTACTCTTGAATAACATTTCTAGATTTTCTACCCACTGAATGAAAAACAAACATGTTTTAACCAAACAGACACAGACACACACCTGCGGTTTTTATTAAAGTTTCATAAGTTTTATAATGAGATGTTTACTTTTGCTTGATTTCGTTATTTTTTATTTATGTGAATTATTCTCATTTTCGTCCTTAAAATACCAAAATTTCCACTTAACTTTAGATTGTGGTCCATCTGATTATGTATTTTTTAAATATTAATCTTTGTATCAGTTCTTAGTCACCTTTTTAGCGAATACTTTTTTACTCTTGAGTCATTTTTGGGGGGTTTTACTTTTACATGAGTAAAAATATGTTGTGCTGCTCTTACTGGAGTACAATCTTTAGGTACTTTACCCATCTCTGCGCATGTAATATAATGCGACAGTAGAAATGGTAACTTTGATGTAAATTCCCTGTAATGGTGGATTTATCCCGTTTAACATCAGCGCTTACAGTAAAAGCTGCGTCTTGGGTGTGCAGAAATGCATTCAGGCTCGGATCATGAACGCTTTTGGGGGAAGGGATCCCAGCTGCCCGGCGTGTGACGGCACGACGCTGGAGCTGGAGAGAGGAGGCGATGAGAGGAAGCTGCAATAAACACACAGGGCGTCTGCGCCTATCTAAATAGGACAATAAAGTGAAATAGGTATCAATGCTCTAACAATGGATTTGTCACCTCCGCTTCCACTCAAAGTTTTCCTCTTCTTTTACTTGCTAAACTACACCCAAGGTGAGTGGGGCATTTTGGGGGAGAAATCTTCGCAGGGGTGGGAGGAATACGGGAAGCAGTAGCTGTAGCAGCGGCGGCGGCGGCGGCTGAGAGGGAGCAGAAATCCCGATAGCCCGCTAGCTAACAGAGGGATCAGCGGGGCCTGCTTGTTGTGAACAGGACTGCACCCTTTTCTCACTTCAAGCTAACAAAAGATGCGTTGCGTCAAAGCCGACGGGGATTTACGCAGTTTGTTGCTGCAAATCGACAACGCAGAGTTGTTTCTGTTGTGTTGTCACTGTTTTATTTTTGCGTATCGTCGGTTTCGGCCCCGGTTCTGTTGTTATCGTGCGAATAGAGCCGACAGCCATTGTTATGAGAAGATGGAGAAGCCGACTGGGTTAACGGACCGTTAGCTCGATGCTAACCTTCCAGTTAGCCGCTAAAGTTAGCTGTTTTTGTCAAAACCGAGGCTTCCAAGCTTATTTTCTCTTGCACTGTTTGGTTAATGTTATTTCATGCAGACATTACTATAATTTAACATAAATACAAGAATCAGTGCGGTATTACCAGTGTGATTGCTCATCTAGGAGCGATTTTGTAAACATTAACAACGTACAGGGTTGTGAAATAGCATCTGCCTCCTTTTTGTCATACTTGCTTATTTCAAAGCAGCAAAGATATAACCAGGGTAGACATAAAATGCTGTAAGATGGAGATTCTATTTATTAAGTCTCACATTTATTGTGAATAACCACATTTTTGGAAAGCTGAGTTGTACTTATGTAGCCACAACCAGGGCTAGTTACTGACTACCCTGGATAAGAACCTGTCAGACATCATGAAGTAGGCTTGTAATTAAAGATCTGTAAAGGGGCAACAGAGCCGTTTCTATGACTTTGTGTCTCCAGCTTTGGAAATGGGCATGAATCACAAAAGAGTGATTGATGGCTGCCCAAGGTAGGAAATAAATTCACATATGAAAAACATTCATGTTTTAACCACATAAAATGTGGAGTCAACAGTGGCTCAGGAGGTAGAGATTCCCCCTGACTTGCGGGTTGCTGGTTTGAATCCCATTTTCATCCGTCTCAGTTGTTCTGTACTTTGACAAGACACTTCACCCACCTTTTCTCGTTGGTGGTTGTCAGAGGACACGGTGGTGCTGATTGTTTGGCACAACCAATGTGTGAATGACTGAAAAAATGAAAATTGTACAAATGCTGGACTTTTACCAGAAATACTTCTTACTTCTCACTCTTTCTTCCAGACGACACTGCCACAAAGTGCTGTCCTTTTACTGTTACGACCGTTCCCATTTAAACAAGAACATACTGTATGTACATTTCAATTTCAATGAGATATAAAAGATAAAAGTTCTCATTTTAACGAGATTGTGCTCATGTATTTATTTCCTAGCTCTGACAGTTAAGCGCTTCCATAAAGTGAGAGCCAGAAATGAAGAAAACATGGTGCAGTGGTGACCTTAACCCGAATTTGTTCTGGACCGCTTCACCTCTCCTGCAGGAGATCGCCAATACAATCCACAAATGTATCGCCCCAGAAGTTTTCAATGTTGCAAAACACTGTTTAGACTGTAGTAACAGTTGCCTGATATATTCTAAGTGTAATTTACTCCCACTTTGCTTGCCACTGCAACAATTATTCTGCTGGTTGAGAACAAGGGGATGCAGGAAAATGTGTATTTTTTACCACTGATCTCACAATATTTAGCAAAAACATTGCTATTGCATGATTTATTAGTCACAAAGAAAATGTTACAGCAATGTCTGAAGTTCTGCTAACCTCAGTCGAATTGTATCCATTATAGTGACCGAACATATCACAAAGTTCTTCTCCAGTTTGATAAAACAAAGCTTAATTATTCCCAAGGCTTTTGGGAAATTATTCTTTGCACTGACAAAACTGAAGTGGAACTTTTTGAAAGGAATGCGTCCGGTTATATCCAATGTAACAGCATTCCAGAAAACCATGCTTAATTATCTATACTGGATTCTGCTCTCTTCCAGTAAATCATAAAAGTAGATGTATCGCCATCATTTAGGGATTTTAAAGCTCAAGTGCACATTATGCAAAAGGGACATTGATCCGAAACAGCCTGGCAAGTCTGTCTCCGAGTGGCTAAAAAAAATAAAGTTTCCTACTCAAAATCAATATGATTGAAAGTAAAACAATCCTGAAAAAAAAAATGGACTGAAATTTCTTTACAGGAATGTAAATCCCCAAAAATAACTCAAATCTGTGAAAGGGCAAATATTAATAGAAATATGTGAAAAATATCTACACAAATATATTGTAAAATGATGACCTATTATTTGAAGTACATGGAGAAAAAGAGTTGGCTCAGAACGAAACAAAATATAAAACGTGTTAATTTGTGCAGGACTTTTTTGGTTTTAAGGTTAAAGGCAAGACTATTGGGTATGTGAGTAATTTCTTGTCTAGCTTTTATTTGCTTGTCTTCAGGTGAAATTGTCGGTGTTCTTGTTACAAAGGATTTGTTCTTCATTAATTCAAAACTGCAAGGAGAAACGCACCGGCAAAACTGAGTTTCAAGCTCAATATTTCACAAAAGGGAACGTACTTTGGACACTGTTACTTTACAAGGACAAATGCAACACTGGATTTTTTTATTAATTTTTTATACCAACCTTTTTGCCAAATAATAAAGTCAAAGATGTGTTCAGAAAACTTTTTCCTCTCTGTGGGAGCTCAGAAAAGTTGCTGTTGTTAATCATTAACAAAGTATAGCATTATTTATTTGTTGTTTGTAAATCTTAAATGAAACAACTAAATCATTTTACAGCTATTTGTGACCCAACCATCATTTTAAATGTCACAACTTTCACTTGCTCTTTTATCAAAATCTTGTGATTTCTCTAAATAGACGGTCTTTGTTTTATTTTTTTACTTTTCTGGCATTTTTGAGACTTGGCGAATGAGGTAATTCCAGGCATTCCTCACTTCTCACAGTCACCTCAATGAAAAATTTAATGTTATCACCTAAATATTTGATACAGCTTATGAACAACGAAGAAGCTGAAATCTGGAGCATTTATTTGTCTCTGTTACACAGTCTTTTATTTACAGTAAATTATAGTTCTTTAGTCAGGCTTAATTACCTGCCAGACAGCTCTAATTACATATTGTCTGTTTAATGAAAGTAGTGTCAGGAATGGAGTGGGAAAGCTGCCTGGTTTATATAATCCATTGGTTTGCTTGTTTTATATCAACAACAAATAAAGAAATCTTCCAGCTTTTTTAATTTTTTTTATTTGAACACATTTTTGTTGCTGTGGATTGACTTCTGTCTGCTTTTAAATGTGAAATGGGCGGATATGCATGAGAAACACTTTCCTTCATATCCTCCTCCCACTCCTTTGATGGTGAAATAATTTTGCAGCTTCTGCAGATGAGTGTAGCTCTAAAGCTGCCACTTACTTGATTTTAATAGATTTAGTTCAGCTTTAAAATATAGACCATATGGAGCTTCTGTAGATTTCCATCATTTTAATCCTGTGCTCCAAGTATCTGTCTTTGGATCATCCCCAACACATTCAGAACTGTACTACTTATACAACATTTAGCCAAAATGCTGTGACAATTCATCCACAGGGGCAGGTATTATGCAAAATTCATATTTTGTACTTCATTTGGGTCTTAACTGCTTCTTAAAGCAGCCCAAGCGATTTAAAAAATCCAACATTTTGTCAATAAATTAGTGTTTTTTGGTGTCTGGAAAACGAGTCATTTCAAAAACCTCTTAATTATTGAGTCACACTTCACTTTTACCTAGCAACCCCAGGGAAACCCAGTCTGTCTCTTAAACCCCTTTTGCACTGCACCGCTGGACCCGGGTCGACCCGGGCCGGCCCTGCTTTGAAGCCAGGCCGATCGTTTTGGCATTAGCACTTCCAGCCTGGTACCATCCGGCTTCCTGGAACCCCGAGAGCTATGGTTCCAATCGGGCCGGCCAGGCCGGGCCGGTTTGGAGTTAGCTGTCATTGGTTCATTGGCTGCAGGGGCGGGACAAAGATCAGATCTCTGGGTCAGAGGAGCTCTAGACTTTCTCGATGACTGTCATTTCAATATGCTGCATCAATAAATTCCCGTCATAATCTGTTTTTACCCTACACTGGGATTACAATCGCCTCTTCAGCCAAAGGTTTTAATGGTAAATGTAAATAACATTTCTCCAATTGAACCGATCAGAAGTCGGCAAGGCTGTGAACTAGGGGATTTCCGCATCTGGCCTTGCTCCAGCCGGGAAATCCTGCCAGCCGCTGTGCGAGTCCAGCTCAGAGACGACATTCAGAAGAGATTTTTTTTTTTTTCGTTAAATGTAAACCTGAGGTAAATGTTTCCCTCAGCTTCCTCGCTCGTGAGCGCATACAGAAAAAATGGGACGGGAGACCCAAGACGAAAACTGTTCTGCGGTCGCTGTGGAGATCACCTGGGTAGCTTTAGCAATAATTTGATTTACGTGATGTATCCTGCTCAATGCAAAACGACCAGGGCCGTAGCACCAATAGGATCGGGTCGAACCATTCTTGTTGTTTGTGCAGACGGCTCCACTTCTGCTTCTCAAATATGTACAGTTGTACAATTGTGTACCTATTTTCCAGAGCCATTTTCATGTGCGAGTGTAAAAGTTGAGTTTTGGAGGCTTGGTCACACTTACTTGGTTTTAAAGTGATAAGAGGCCCTAAAACTACTTATTATAAAGGAGCAGACCAAAAATGGGCAGACCAAAATTTCAATGAACATGTTTTTTTATAGCCCATAGACCTATCTTAGCATGTTCAAGGTAACATAATAGACCACCTTTAAGTATACCCTGTAATAAAACAGTTGTGACCAGTCAATGCTTGTCAAGTAATGGTGATATTTGTATGTTGCCTGGATTACAGTTTATTTCTGCAGATGCTCTTCTGGTATCTTGAGCATTTAAAGGTCAGTGCTTGGCAGTTTTCATGGTCCTCTGTTTTTGATCACAAGGGATGAGAATTGTCTACAGAGATGCCCTACACTTGTGGAAAGTCAAAGTAGGATCAATTTTACTGCAGGAGATTAGGTTTTCCCAGCAGTAAGTGATGCTGTTTGCACTGATTGCTGTGATTGCTGTATTCGCTATTGGCTATTGTAGTGCAAGATAACTCACTTCACCCAGTCCAGAATGTTATTAAACCTTAAACACGAACAGTCAGAACTTCTATATACACTGTTTTCAAAATGCAAACCGAAGCAAAAAAAAAAAAACCCAAACAGAACCACAATATTTTTCCCATTAATGAAGGTGTGTTTCTCACTGGAGTTTGGCTTTCCAGTGTTGTATCTAAAGTGCCGTCCTGAGAAAATGAACTTCCAGCTGCCACACAATAAGACAAGACTCCTTTTATACTTGAGCTGAACTTTCAGTTTTGTTTTTTGCTCTTTTTCTTCTGGTGTTGGATGCTCTAAACCAGAGGACTCAAACCCATTTTCGTTTTGGGCTGAATCAAGATCATGAATGCTCTTAAAGGGCTGCTTGTGCCAGAATGGATTGATAAAACTTGTTCACAAACTTTTAGAATATCAATTAGTTCTTAAAATTAGATAATATTATTGAACATATTCTCAGTCCGTCCAGAATTCTGTGATACGTTTTGTGATTTTTTTTTTTTTTGCAATAACAATCAAAGTGTTTGTGGTACTAATTTGTAAATATTTTAGATATTTGCACTCATTTATGGTGGTAAATGTGACGTTTTAAATGTGACATCAATTAAGGCTGAGGCAGCTGTTTAGCACAAGTAAGAAAGTTTTTGACAATTTTTGAGAAAAATCTGCAAAATAGCACAAAAAAGTGCGAGGATTTGTTGATTTTGCATGAATTTCCAAGGTAATTCTCAAGAAACTGAAGGGACTGGTTGATAAACCAGATTGGAGACTATATTGATTTGATTAATAACTTAATATTTAAGCACATTTTATGTTTAGTCTAGAATCTAGCGGGCCACATAAACGACTATGGCGGGCCGGATTTGGCCCATGAGCCTTGAGTTTGACACGTGCTCTAAAGGACTCACTGCTTTGGCAGCTGAACCGTTACAAATCAGTTCAGTTGGTAGTTAAGCATGAAGTCGATGACAATCTATTTGTGGTTAAAGGTTTAGTGGAAGGGATTTGCTTCAAGATTAAATCTTATTCCATTGATTAGGTTTTTGATTCTCCATTTGAGATCAGGCAACTTTTAAATAAAATGGCAAATCTTGAGCAGGGATGCACAAAATATTGTCATTAAAATTAGTATTCAGTCATTGTTGGTCATTTTTTAGTATATCTTTCTATTGGGTAGTTGCCTTTAGCTTTGAATCTGTCAAGTCTGACTGTAAATATTATACCTCTTTAAAATTATTTTTAAAGATGATCTTATGGGTGTTTTTGTCTATCTTATTACTCAGTGCCCCATACAGCCAATGAGTAATAAGCAGTTAGGTATGTCTACAACTTAAATGAAAATGTATTTCTTAACCTATAAAATTAGAAATAAATCTTTCTGTGAGGAAAACATGATGTACCCGACTTCCTCTGTCATTCTGCAGTTATTGACATACACTTTGGTCTAAATTATGAAACAATTCTTGACACTGGTGGAGATGATTGCGGCTATCCATCCTGACGTGTGTTCGTCTGTTTCGTTTCTCCCCGCAGGACACTATAGGAACCCTCTGAACAAGTATATCCGTCATTATGAAGGCCTGTCCTACGACACAGAGCTCATTCACAGCAAGCACCAGCGGGCCAAGAGGGCAATCTCTCATGAAGACAAGTTTCTTCATTTAGATTTTCATGCCCACGGAAGGTTGGTTGATCTTTACTTGTGTCCTCATGTGTTATTTGTTTGCAAACTAATCCCTTGTGTAGGTATTGTTGTTGGTTAAGGGTTTAGTAGAAGGGATTTGCTTTAAGATTAAACCTTTTTTTGTGTGTGTATTTGTTCCCGCTTACTGGGGACATTTTAGATCTGCACTGCAAAACAACTAAACCTTACCAAGTATTTTTGGTGTAGTTTCTAGAACAAATATCTTAGTGCACTTGAAATAAGACAAAACTAACTTACAAATAACTTTTCAGCAAGATAAAGTAGCTTGTTTAAAGTAATTTATTCCTTGATATTGATTTAAAAAAAAGCGCTAGCAAAGCAAAAACACACAATCTTAGCAAGTATTTTACTCTCATTTCTAGTGCAAATATCTTAGTAAACGTGAATTAAGATAAAAGTAATTTAAACTAAGTTATCAGCAAGATATAGAAGCTTGTTTTAAGTAAATAATTCCTTAATATTGGTGAAGAATTACCTGTTCCATTGGCAGATTATTTCTTTATAACATGGGAAAAATGTTTTGTAAGTAAATTTATCTGCCAATGGAACTAGTGCTTTTAAACTAAAATTAAAGAACAAGGTTCTATTTCTTGCTGAAGAGATACTTGTATGTTAATTTTGGTTTATTTAAAGTGTAATAAAATATTTGCACTAGAAACTAGACTAAAAATACTTGGTAAGATTTGGTGTTTTTACAGTGAGATTATTTCACTGACAAGACATTTTTTCCATGACAGTGGATTTAGTACTTTTTCACCAATATTAAGAAATTATTAACTTAAAACAAGCTTCTAATGCTTACTGAAAACTTATGTTAGTTCATTGTTGTTTTTCTTTTTGGAGATGATTCATCGGTTGGTTAAATGCCAGATAAGAAGAAGCATTTAAGGTTTTAATCGTCTAAGTTGTGCACATCTGCTGCCCTTTTCCCCATATGTGATAGTATCTTTATATTATTGGGGCTTCAGGTTAAGCGTAAGCTTTTTTTATTGCACATCCAGGAGGTGATTGCGGAGGCAGATGCATTAAGATCTTAAATAAATACTAATTTCACAGATGGGAAGATGCATATAGTTTGTCCCTATTTTGAGGAGGAGGTGGCGGTGCTGGATGGCATCTAAACTCCATCACAAAGTCACCACCATCTGCCTTGAAACTTGGCAAGGACTGTTCATCATCCTGGCTATAACAGGACTCGCTGTTCATAAACCCTGATGCTGCTTAAATAAGGAAGAGAATAACTGAAATATAAAACTGCAACGACAAACACGCAGATAGATTTTATTTTTTCGTTTAAAAAGACTACAAGATGCATTTTGTTTTCTTCAGTTCTGATTCATTCAACCCAACAATCTGATTCTGTTTTCGAGATTCGAGTGTTTTCTGAGTAGTGCTTGCAGGATGTGATGCAAAACGTTTGTTGTGGAAATTAGGGGTTTGTTTACAGCAAAGCAGTGGGTTGGGCTCCCTGACTGTTTGAGTGGTGCGTGTGCGTGCGTGTGTGTGCTTTATTTTGTTGTTGATTGCACTCAGACTCACTTGTGCAATCCCAGCCTCAATGTCAACTAGTCAGAAGAAAACACAGGCCAATTGAGTGGAGTATGAAACAGAAACCGCAGTTCATGTGTTGAAAATCAACCATTTTTCAAATAAGATCTGACATCGAAACATAGCAGCTTCAATGCATTGAGATTGTTTCTGTTAAGCTGTGTTACTTTCAGTTCAACATTTATTCCCCAATTTAGTCTTTTGATTCTAGTTTCATCATATTACCCTAAAAATGTTAAACAATCTATACCGTGATCAGTTTTTTATTTAAACTTGGTGTGAGAAGTACTCTCATTATTGTTAAAATTTGACATTGACCAATACTTGTTATTGCATTTTTAAAGGGACGGGGAGAGTATTATGTATTTTCCATTTCATAGCACAATCAAGTATCTATGTCAACGTAAGTTATTATGAAAATGCGGTAAATTTAAAAACAACTACAAAATTTTTTTACTTTGCGTCATGGCCGTATCTTATCCCTGATACTGGCGAAGGGGAAGCATTTTTACACACTTTCACACTTCCCTTTGGGTTTTGAGTGCTTCTAAAAACAGCACCAATCATTTTTTTTGGTGTTTGGAAAATGAGCCATTTCAAAAACCTCCCTATTGAGTCACAATCGAAAGGCATTGCCCTTTTACCTAGCAACCCCAGCCGAGTCCAGTATGTCACGTAGCAACTCGAGCTGAGCTCCAGCACTTTTAGTCTGCTGGTTTTACTGCTGTATTCGCTGTACTGGCTGCTGGAAAAAAACACATGTTTTGTTTTTGACTTACAGTTCAGAAACGACTTGCTGGATTCTTGCTGGTTGTGCAGGAGGCTCCACTTCTGCTTTTCAAAGATGTACGGTTGTATAATTGCGCATCTGTTTGCAGCCATTTTCGCATGCAAGTATTAACACTGATTGAGGAGCGTGACCAGCAGCAGCTTATTTGGGTTTAAAGTGACAGGAGGCCCTAAAACAGCTCAAAATAGGCAGAACTGAACAGACTAAAATCTCATTGTCTATGAATGATTTTGTGCAAAAACTGTAATGGACATGTTTTGTATAAACCATATAGACCTGTCCTGACATGTTCAAAGAGGCATAATAGAGCTAATCCAAGTGATGAATCAGTGCAGATTGTTTTGTGACGATCTCCTCGTGTCATTTCAGGCATTTCAATTTACGGATGAAAAGAGATACAACCTTATTTCCTCCAGATCTGAAAATAGAAGTTTCAGGAGAAGAGATTCCATACGATACCTCTCATATCTACACTGGAGAAATCTACGGTAATCCGTTAAGACGTTAATATTCCAGTGCATTGTGATATTTTTTTAACATGCTGTGATAAATTAGCATGCAGTCCCGTGTGAGTCTGACTATAAAGTGCCATGATTTGATTTCCCAGGTGAGAAAGGCACCCTGTCTCACGGCTCCGTTGTGGACGGTAAGTTTGAGGGCTTCATCCAGAGCTACCACGGCACTTACTACGTGGAACCAGTCGAGAGATACCTGGAGGGCAAAGACGTGCCGTTTCATTCAGTCATCTACCACGAAGATGACATACGTAAGTCCCTAGACTCTTCACCTGCTCACATTCAATCAACAGCATCACTTCCTCGAATCTAATGTGTAATTTGTTTCATGGAAATGCGTAACAGGGAAAGTGCAAGGTTAGGGCAGCTGAGCAGATGAAGGCTGACTGGTGTGATTGCCCCCCGTGGGAGCAGAGATACCCGGGGTGCTCATTAGCTGAATAACACAATCCTTCTCTCTGGCTTATTTATTCTCTCCACACAATGTTGGTACTAATAGTGAGCACCAAGCACACTTCACTACAGCAGCAGCCTTTAATTTCAAATTATCTGCGAACACATAGCAAGTTGCTGTGGGGCAAATTAAACAGGATTGCGAGAGGAATTGCTAATGAGAGCGACGGGAAAGTAGCGACTCGCACGCTGAAGCGAGGCGTATCAAGTGGCGTATAAGTACATCCATTAGCTGATCATGAATAGCACCGGGAATAGAGTGACTCAGGGGGTTAAGTAGCTAACATTGTCTTTATAATCCAAACAGTGTTTGTGTCTCTGCCTCTGTCACTCAGACTATCCGCACAAGTATGGCCCAGAGGGAGGCTGCGCTGACAGCTCCGTATTCGAGAGGATGAAGAAGTATCAGTTCTCTGCTACAGTGGAGCCAAACAAGGTGAAAATAAAATAATAATAAAAAAAAAAATCAGGAAAACACGTGACATGCAGTCATTTTATGGCTTGAATAAGTACTTAAATGCCTTTCTGGTTTTGGTTCATTGCAAAAATATTGATTCTTAATACTTGGCAGCTTTTGCTTTGGCAGATAGTTGGGAAATGTTTTTTTTTTCCATTTCAACTAATTGGAATCATTAGAAAAACTGGTGTCTGGCCAAAGCTGCAATACTGGCAGTGAAACATCTTTACAGTTATGTGAAGCAGCTTCCCATGAATTAGAATTTATTTCATAAGGGAAGGTGCATATTAATCAACACGAGTAAATTAAAAAACAACCATGTAAATATGGCAGATTTAGCCACGAGGGCTAATTTTCATCTGCAGCCCCTGGCCAGGTTGATGGTAAAGAAAAAAAAAAAGAAAAATAATTGACACACACATGGATGACCACGTAAAGTAAAAATAAAAAATAAAAAAAAGCAAGTTACATGCAGAAATGAACATTTAAGTCCATTTTCAACATGAATGCAGTTTTTATTAATTAGAAGCCACTGTTTAAATGATTTTCTAAAACAACTCAATAATATTTTTAATTATTAATGACCAAAGGAGCTGAATAATATTTCACAATCCCTCCTACTAGCTGCTCTTGTGGTTGTATTTGATTGTAATTGTAACTGAATGAAGTTGTTTGTTGCTCCATGGAAAATCATCATTAACCAAATTAAACTGTGCATACAGAGTGCTCATAAAATAGTTAACACACAGAAGTGTAAATTAGCATATCATAAAAATAATATTCAAATTCTTGAATTCAGAAAGTGATGTATAAATTCATAAAATATATTTTAAATGTCTTTTCCCATTAGACCTATTAAAGAAAGACATTTTAATACAGGAATGTTGTCATGGTTTGCATATTTACTGTTGTACACCTGACAGACACCAGCTGCGTTTCCATTGACCATAAAATTGCGGAAATTGGAATAGCAAAAATAAATTGGCTTAATTGAAACACTCTAATATAGGAAATAACTCCAATTTTTTCCAATTAAAAAAATAATAATTTCTTTCTTTCGAATGAGGTAGGTTTTCAACCGTATCTAAATTTGTGTATTTCACAAACACTTCTTCCGCATCAAACCATTTCCAACAGTTTGTCTGCAGCAGCAGCAACGTGTTTATTTGTAGCCACCGGCTTCTCCTTGGATCTCCTACAGGGCTGTCGCAGCATCGCACAGTTCATCAAAAGTTGAGTTTGTCATGTTAAAGTGTTGAATCTATCTCTATTCTGTTAAATTTGCTAAATACAATTTCCCAAAAATGCTGCATATAAACATAGCCACTCCCAAGTATGAGGAGCTTGTTGCTCCATCGCCTGGATAAGACGCTGATAGATGAGCGCTAGTGACATGGCTGTAATATGAATGTATCTCATAAATTTATGTATATCACCTCCATACATTTTTGCATGAACAGACTTATTCATGTGTGATTTTAATTGTATTTCTTATCTAATGGAGACACAGCAATTGTGGGGTTTTTTGACATTCACAGAACATCCAAAAGGTTTTGCACACAGGTTTTCTTTTTACAAGTTCTGACTACAGATGCACCGATCCGATATTAATATCTGTATCGGAGCTGATATTGGAAAAAAAAAAATTCTAGATCATTGGTGACCATGAGTCCGATCCATAAGGGCGGATCTATTCAGCCTTATTCTATGCTTTGTGCTCTGAGTGACGTCATACTTTATTATTTATTTGACATTATATCTAGAATTCCTAATGGTGAAGGTTTGTAGTAGTTTGACCAAGATAGTCAACCTATTGTTTTTGTCTGGTATCTTTATTATTTATTTTACATCGTCTTTTATTGTCCTAATTGCTCTGACTGAACAAATTGAAGTTGTCTTACATGTTTAACCAGTAGCTTGTGAAGCTGTGGGTAAGTGAGCTGTACTGGTGCAGAGTTACCATTTAAATTTCTAATTCAATACATTTATGTTTGTGTTTAAAAAAAGAAAAGTTTTAAGTGAATTCAGCCGTTTTTCCTTAGCGGATCGGTATCTGCTGATTGTAGTCCTCAGATATTGGTATCGGCAAAAAATAGAATGTATTGGTGCATTCCTAGTGTTGACCGAGAAAGGACTTGGGTAGAGAAACTAAAAGTAAATTAGAGCTATCGTTTGTGTTAGACTCAATCAGCAAAATTAAGAGAAACTAAAACTTGTACAAATATTTTTCTTTTTGTGTAATGAACCTAAATATTATGAGTTTCACCTTGTGAATTAAATTGCTGAATTATTATCTTCTAATTTATTGAAATGCATCTGTATTTACTGGAATTATTTTTGCTTTGATTGTGGTTTTATTTCATCTTATTCATCTCTTAGCTAAAATCTGATTTATGAACACGCTGTGAGGGAAACTCTAAAAATACTTCCCATTACTTATTTACTCACTGTTAGGATGAAAAAGCTATAAATATGTTTTATTTAGCTCTCTAAGACTCAAATGCCCCTCACATCAGGAGCTCCACACCGAAGCGAAGTCTGAAGGCCCCGTGTTGCTGAGGAAGAAGAGGATGGCCCAGGTGGAGAAAAACACCTGCCAGCTCTTTATTCAGACTGACCATCTTTTCTACAAATACTATAAGACCAGAGAAGCTGTCATAGCTCAGGTAAGCCACACGACAGCAATACAAAGTACCTGATCCTGCATAGAAACATTGGAAACTCTGGCAGCATGTAAACAGAGTCAAAATACTTGAAGTTGTGGCTGTAAAATCTAAAAATCTATTAAAATACAAACAATTTATAGCATTACTTTAATGAGTTTTGGGAGAATTTGTCTTTTTAAGTGTTTTCTCTCTTATGCTGGCACCAATAATCAACCAATTTTCTACCTTAAATAAATGATTTATTTCTATGGCATTAAAATAAGCTTCATACAGAAAAAGTAAAGTATCAATTCCAGATCCTTCCAAGTTAAAACCTCTGACCTGTTCAATTTGATTTCAATCTAGTCAAATCAGTTAAATCTTGTTTAGTTGATATGTTTAAAAGGAATTAATAAAATAAGCCATTCTTGCTATGAAAGGAAACTAGATGTAGAATTTGCCTCCTGGTAATTTTTACACATTTATTATAAAACACAAATGATGTTTAAGTGAAATCTGAAATCACTGCAAAATAAAAAAAAAAATAGCATAAGTTTTACTTATTTGAACTAATTCACTTTAGCTCACATAAAGGGAATTATTTGAGCTAAATAATTTATGTTTAAGTTTAAAACTTGTTTTAATGCATAAGTTTAAACAAAAACATAAACTTATACATGCTTGAATAACTTCTCAGTTGAAAGCTGAACTTATCATCGATTTGGACGAACTCCACCAGGTGGCGTTTCACTAACCTTCAGTTTTGTCGAGGGAAATATTGCATCCCTGGTGGCATTTTTAACTTGGTTATTAGGTTCAATAAGGCTTTACAAAACAAGAGAACATATGGCATGATGTCTTGCCGTACTTTCATTCGCTCTGAAGTATCTCCAGAAGCCTGAAACTTTTCATACAGCGTTTGTACGGGTGCTTGAAATCCTTGAAAATGCTTAAATTTCTATCAGATTTTCAAGGTTTGGAAAGTGCTTTATTTTTGTATAAAGTCCTTGAAAGTTATTCATGTTCAAACTGCATAGCTTTGTAATACAGTGCAATATAACCTTTAATTAAAAGTCTAAATTTGGGAAACATTATTATCCATCTCTTAGATGGACAGTTTCATACATCCAGTAAACACACAAACCATTTTTTTAATCTCACTCTGAAGTTAAATCAGACTAAACCTTTTTGATTTAGGTTAGATAGAATCACCAAAATTATTTCCATTTGTTAAATGTCAGAAAACTTAGAGAGTTTTTATTGTAAATCTGTTTGTATATTTTATCTTTTGAGCAGGAAGACCATTTACGTTAGCATGCTTAGTGTAATGAATATTTCTTATTCCTAATGGCTTAATGACTTATTAATAATGTTACTGAAATAAAAGTTGGCTTAAATTTTAAACATTAACGGTGTTATTAAAATTGGATTTTTGTTCGTTTTTTCTAAGACTTTAGTTCTTAGACCAGTCGGATGTATAAAGTGTGTGAGAGAGACATTTCAAAACATAAAATTTTATTATATCGGCTTTAAAATATAAAATACTCTTACAAGATGGTATTAATAATGTTAATAAATTATATGTAATATATAACTGAAATGGTCTTTTTAACATTTCATTTGTATTGTTTTTATCTGGAAAGTGTGGCGCTGGAAAAGTCTGAAAACCTGCTTTTAAAATGCTAGAAAAGTGCTAGAATTTTACTCTGGGAAAAGTAAATTTAAAGAAAATCCTGATTTGTTTTGTTGTTTTGTTTTCACCTGTAGATTTCCAGTCATGTCAAAGCCATTGATGCGATCTACCAGGGCACAGACTTCATGGGGATTCGTAACATCAGCTTCATGGTGAAACGGATTAGGGTGAGTTACACCAACACACTCTGTATTACTCGGATGTTTTAGTTTTCGTCTCCCCCTCTGAACTCGTTCGCCTCCTCCTGTCTAGATAAACACAACCAATGACGAGAGAGACAGATCCAACCCGTTCCGCTTCGCCAACATCGGCGTGGAAAAGTTTCTGGAGCTGAACTCGGAGCAGAACCACGACGATTACTGTCTGGCTTACGTTTTCACAGACAGGGATTTTGATGATGGCGTGTTGGGCCTGGCCTGGGTGGGAGCCCCCTCAGGTGCTGAAATATTCCTTAGCAGCTTTTGGATTCAATATTATTCTGTACTGGAAAAAAATTTCTGAATTGTTTTTTTTTTTTTTAAATAAAAAGACAATTTCACTTCAGAGTGCATAAAAAATTGACTTGTAAATTAGAACTGCAGCTTCAGAAATTTACATACCAATATATGAAAATGCCTTAAAGCTGCAGTATGTAGCTTTTATAAAAATATATATATATTTAACATATTTGGTAAAACTGTCAACATGTTATGACAGTACAATATTAGACAGATAATTTGGGAAAAATATTAATCTCCTCCACCTCCTTTCTGAGCTACTATTGCAATTTGAAGAAATGCAACACTCCTGACCAAAACCAACCAATCAGAGCCGGGAGGTGGGTCTTAACGCATCCTGGCTATGATTATCTGATTATCATCCTCATGTAGTCGCCGTTAAATGTGCTAATAGCTGAGAAACAACTTAGCGCTCCAGGAAAACTGTTTACCTGCTGTCAGATAAACGTTTATGCTAGTTAGCTTTCAGGTTAATTGAATGCTATCTAGCATTCAGTCTATGCTAACTAGCCTGAGCTTTCATAACAGGCTCTGCCAGCTGCAGGATAGCAGAGAGCAAGAGGGGAAGAGAAAAGGGTATGAGCAGCGCCGCATAGAAATTGATTAACAGTGCTAAGACCCGCCTCCTGGCTCTGATTGGTTGTTTCTAGTTGGCACTGGGAGAAGGCAGAGGACCGTGATTTAAAAAAACACAAAAATTTTTTAAACGGACTCTGTCTCATACTGTCCTGTCATAACATAGTTTCAAAAAATATGTAAAAAAATATTTTTTATAACCTTGTTAGTCATGCTACTATGATACGTTGAGTCTAATTTAATGCAACTTTTCACTTCTAAAACTGTTATTTTCCTCTGAAATTCGAGTTTTCCATGTTTAATTAAATCATTTTTTAAAGGTTTGTGCTAATAAGACTGGATTTTACATTTGACTCATTTATAGAATCAACCATTCTTGGTCTCTTTGAGGTGAAAACAGCTTTCTGAACTTCTCCTCACTCTTTTCCAGGGAGCTCTGGGGGAATCTGTGAAAAAAGCAAGCTGTACTCCGACGGAAAAAGGAAGTCTCTCAACACTGGTATAATCACGGTACAGAATTATGCCTCCCACGTACCTCCAAAAGTCTCTCATATCACTTTTGCACATGAAGTAGGACACAACTTTGGCTCCCCGGTATGTTATTCACACATGGCACATTTAACATGTGGTATACGCTTGTCTAACCTCAGGTTTTTCTTTTCCACTTTCACTCCTAGCATGACTCCGGAGCCGAGTGCACCCCAGGAGAATCCAAAAGCCAAGACAAGAAGGAGAAGGGCAATTACATCATGTATGCGCGAGCCACATCGGGAGACAAGCTCAACAATAATAAGTTCTCCTACTGCAGCATTCGCAACATCAGCCAGGTTCTGGAGAAGAAGAGAGGAAACTGTTTTGTTGGTAGGTTTCACTGCTTCGCATTGGCCCGCATTTGAACTTCTTTTGTTGAGGAATCAGAAATTCAAACCCTGTAATTGTTCTTATTCAGCTGCTCCCTGCAGTGGAGAGCAGAGTCATTCAAAAGTCTTCATTAGAAAATAAAATATGGCAGCTGGAGGTGATCCTGCAGAGCGGCACTAGATCCGTAACCCAATCTTGGCTTTGGCATGGTATTATTTTTATCTGACAGCATTTGGCAGGCTGAACAACTACCTTTGTTGTTTTTCTTTTGTATGCAGATGGTACATTTGGCACAGCTTTAAAATGGCTACCTACAGAAATTAAACCATTATTTTTAACATAATTCATACAGCATTAACGCTATTAATTTTGGTCTTTCAATTATTTACTTATAGTGTTCTTTCTTCAGGGTTGAATAACTGCAACAAGCGATCTCACTTAGTTTACTTTATTAAAAACTTTATTTTTAACCATTAACCAGATTTTGGCAAAGTTCTGGCCTGCACTTGATCACTCTTCCTGTCATTATTGTTTTGTTTTCTGGAATGGATCTCTCTTCAGATTCTGTCCATAAATGTTTTGCATTAATAAGCCTGATAAATCTTTTCCAAATCCCCCCAAAAATAAAAAAAATCAGGAAAGAGAATTTTTTCCAAATCAGTTTTTTTCAGTTATAAAAACTTATGAAACTTTAACAAAAACTACAGGTGTGTGTCTTTGTCTTTGGTGAATTTTGGTTAAAACATGTTTGTTTTTTTTATTCAGTGGGTAGAAAATCCAGACATTTTGCTTACGCAGAAGTAACAACACTTCATAATAAAATTACTCAAGTAAAAGTAAAAAGTACAGCATAATAAAAACAAACTACATACTTAAAAGTTATTTTTTTCCCCAAAAATGATACTCAAGCGAGTAAATGGAACTAGTTGCTTCCCAACTCTGGTTATTTATTGTACAATCTTTCCACGCTGAAAAAATAACCGTTTAAATAAATTATAAAAAGAACAAAATGAATGCATTTGAATTAATACATGAATACAGTAGCAACAAAACCTATCCACATGATTACATTCATTATTTATCAACAATACTGATGGATTTCTTGACATTATTTTCCTGAAGTATTTATTGAACATTTTATTGTGGTATTGTGTTTTTTTTTATTATTCTAAGCTTTCCTTTTGGCAGTATTTGATTTCCTGTGACTCTTTAGCTTCCAGTTTTGTGGAGTCTAGCGTTGCGTTTTCTTTGCCTCAGAATCTGGCCAGCCGATCTGTGGAAACGGCCTGGTGGAGCCTGGAGAGGAGTGCGACTGCGGTTACAGCGACCAGTGCAGAGACCTGTGCTGCTACGACGCCAACCAGCCCGACAACAAGAAGTGCAAATTAAAGCCCAACAAAGTCTGCAGGTAGGAGCCAGTAAGAAATCAAATAATGAGTTAATCTGAAGTTGTTTTTTCTTATCTATTGGGTAATATCTATGGAGTCAAGTCAGAGGTTATTTATATAGCACATTTACAACAGCCTCAGCTGACCAAACAAAACACATCACCACAGGTAGGTAAATGATAAAATAGAAAATAATGTTAAGTTTAGTAAAAATAATAAGACACTTATAAATTTGGCAAAGATACCAAAAGCTATTAATATGAGTAAAAAACCAAAACAATACTTAATTTTAGCTGCAGCAATTTTTTGAGTGATTAATTATTCACTTTTGATGATATTATTTTGTGTCATCTGTATTAAATAGACTAAATAAGCAGAAAATTGTGGTTTTCTCACATTATTAAATTTAAACATTTATAAAATGGAACCAAACAGGAACCTCTTTGGTTGCTGAATAGAAAAATAAAAGACCAAAACGATAAAATATTACTCATTGGCATTTTACTTTTTATTGTGATTTTACTCTTGAAGGAAAGTTTAACTCATGACAAACCTCAAAATCAACCTTACTCGTTGGCAGTTTGTCTTTTTATTGTTATTTTACTAATTTCCTGCATTATCGCCTCGGCTTTTCTGTCATATTATCAACAGCTCGGCTGAATGAGCGCCATCAAGGTGGTAAATGACAAAACCGCTATTAAGTCAACACAACAATATCTTTGCTTGTGCAGCTCGCTACAGATGCAGTTTGCTAGCTCTGGCTAGTGCACTCTTTGACTATCCAATCAGAGCGTGTGAATACGCTGACGTTTCCGTATGCCTGCAAGAGGGCCTTGGTGTCGCCAACTCAAAGTCTGATTGGTTGAAGCAACAGTTTGATTGACATTTATTTTATGCTACAAGGCCTCCAGTCAGATTTCTTTGACCCTGGCAACAAATAGTGGCTGAAATGTGATTGGTTAAATGCTTGAATATGAAAATACACGTCTGGAAGCAGCGCAACCAGGGGGCTAGCAATGAAAGGAAGCGGACAGACCATTTGGATTTATTTAATACGTATTCATGGACAAAATATAATTAACATCAGTCTGTGATTCAGATATTTTTAGGCCAGCAGAGAAGGCCTTGCAGGTCCTGACGGCCCACCACTGACTTATAGTAAATATTGTATGACTGAGTCCAATTTGACTTAATCTTTCCCACCATTTTGTTTCTGTATCAACTGTTTCTGCTGAAGTTTGACCAATGGTGCCCTCTGCTGGATGGCAGGAAAACTACAACACTTAAAAACTATCTAAGCGGATGTTATTAGTTAATTGATTAGAGCTAATTTCGATCTAATAAACCATTAATCCACAATTATTATAGTTTTAGGTATTTTCTTAGATATTTTTAATGGGTTTTTGACATTTCATTCTGCATGAGGAGGATCAATCGGCTCACGCTCGTCTTGTTTTTGACTCGGCTCTTGCTTATGTCCCATCAGCCCGAGTCAGGGTCCTTGTTGCACTCATGAGTGCAGCTACAAGGGTCGCAACGAGAAGTGCAGGGAGGAGTCTGAGTGCGCTCACCAGGGCATGTGCAGTGGGGGAAGCGCCCAGTGCCCGACCTCGGAGCCCAAAGCCAACTTCACCGCCTGCCACGGCGAAACTCAAGTCTGCCTCAACGGGGTGAGCGCCCGAACTTTTCGCACCTGGCGCTGGCAGAGCTGGTTGCTGTAGCAACGCTATTCTCGCACTAGTCGGTGTCTGATGTCGCCTGTCCTCGTGCTCCTCCCCCGCAGGGCTGCTCCGGCTCCATCTGCGAAAAGTACGGGCTCGAGGCGTGCACCTGCGCCAGCCAAGATGGCAAGGATGAGACCGAGCTCTGCCACGTGTGCTGCATGGAGAAGAGTGAGTGGCTTTATCTATTTTTTATATAATAATAACTTTATATAACCATACAAAACCCATTTAAGATCCAGATTTCATTTTCCAGAGGACCCTGGGGAGAAATCAACAACAGAAAAGTAAAACTAATTTAAACACTGCAAAAACACAAAAAAGTATTTTTGGTGTCATTTCTAGTGCAAATGTCTTAGTTCACTTAAAATAAGACAAAACGAGCTTACCAGTAACTTTTTAGCAAGATATAGGAGCTTGTTTTAAGTCAATAATTTCTTAATATTAATGTTCCATTGGCAGATTAATTCACTTATCACAAAATATCTTGTTGAAAGTGAATTAAGCTACCAATGGAACTAGTACTTTTTCATTAATTGTAAAGAAGTATTGACTTAAAACAAGCTCCTATATCTTGCTGAAAAGTTACTTATGAGTTAATTTTCTCTTATTTCAAGTGAGCTAAGATATTTGCCTGCTCCCTGCAACGGCAGGTGTGAAATTACCATAATAACCTGATATTGGCTGGAAAGCGCAACGACTCTCCTTTCAGAAACCGATAGAATTTTTCAGGTGGTATCGCAGAGATACGGTACCGCAAAGTTGGCTTCTAAAAACACGTCTTCGGCGACACCTTTGAGCCGATGAGGGTTAAAACAAATTACAGAATAGTTTAAAAGCACTGACACTGTTTAATAGAATCACATTGCATGTTTTTAAGAACAGCTCCGATGAAATAAGATCCAACATCTTTAGTTCGTGCTGGAACGCATTCCATCACTCTGAATGCTTGCTTCCATTTTTCTGTTCAAACACATGCAAGAGAAAAATGTTGTTGCAGTGTAAAGATCGTTGCAGGGGAGAATTTAAGTGGGCTGGAGCCAAGCCAAGCCGAGTAGAGTTTTATGTTTTTGTCTTAGTCGACACAATGCAAATGAGAATCTGATCTGTTTCCGCAGTGAACCCCAACACCTGCAGCAGCACGGGGTCAGAGCGCCTGGCTCGGTTCTTCAATAAGAAAGTCACCACCCTGCCAGCGGGATCGCCCTGCAACGATTTCAAAGGTTACTGCGACGTGTTCATGAAGTGCCGGCTGGTGGACGCAGACGGGCCTCTGGCCAGGCTAAAGAAGGCCATCTTCAACCCTGAACTCTACGAGAACATTGCAGAGTGGATTGTGGTACGTACCGAATCTGCTGGACGTTTTCTAGTTTTCAGTTTAAGATTAAAAGGTTTTGTGATGATTCCTCCTCCAGGCTCACTGGTGGGCCGTGCTGCTGATGGGCATCGCTCTCATCATGCTCATGGCGGGTTTCATTAAGATCTGCAGCGTTCACACACCCAGCAGTAACCCCAAGCTGCCTCCTCCCAAACCACTGCCAGGTCAGTTCCTAACACTTTCTATACACAACTCTGGAAAAAATGTAGAGCCCACTGCACTGACTAACATTGAAAACCTCCTGGTTATGCCACCAAATGTTGATTTCTGAACTCTTCCTGAGTTAAAACATTAGTATTGTTGTTTCTAAAGGAACATGAACTCGTTTTCTTTGCATTATTTGACGTCTGAAAGCACTGCATCTTTTTTGTTAGTTTGACCACAAATAAATGCTAAATTTTTGCTTGGAATTTCAGAAACATGTTGTCAGAAGTTCACAGAATAAAAGAACAATGTTCATTTTACTCAAACATATAGCTACAAAGAGTATAATATGAGAAGATCATTTTAAGTGGTCTCTTATTTTTTCAGTGTAAGGGGTTAGAATTGGGTTTATGCGCTCTATCTTCCTGGTTTTAGTCAGAACTCCAGCAGCAGTGTTCTGGATTAGATTGATTCTTTTTTACTGTTGCAGTAATCAACGTGACTAAAGTTAAACACCTGGATGAGTTTCTCTAGGTTTTATTGGGACATTAGTCCTCTAATCCTGGAAACGTTCTTCAGGTGATAGAAGGCCGACTTTCTCTTCTTGCCTTGAAAACGCTGGAATGTTTTTGTGGTGAAAAGCGAGCCAATTTGCCGTTTTGTTTTGTCTCCAGGCACTTTGAAGAGGCGACGAGCGCAGCAGCACGCCAGCTCTCAGGTGCAGCACCAGTCGCAGCACCCCCACGCCCACGGCGGCCAGCGACAAGCCCGGGGTCAGCCGCAGCGGCAGGCGCAGCCCCAGAGGCACCACCGTCAGCCCAGAGAGAACTATCAGATGGGTCAGATGAGACGCTGAGACCCCGCTGCCCCTCCTTGCAACCCCCAATGCCTTGGCTCCTCCTCGTGCCTACAGTGGGAAACAAAAGCGTCACTCCATCCAAAGAAAAGCCTGACACGGTTGTTTGTCATCGTCATATCCTCCGATCTGCAGACAACGCGCTCTACGCGGAAGAAGAGTAAAAACTTTGTCCAACTACTCAGCCGGCTCTTTGCGGAGTGGACTTGACCATCAGCCATCTCCAGTGCATCGTTTTCCATCTTTCTTTTCTTTTTTCTTTTCATTCCAAGGAGTGCCAAGGAGAGTTAAGGAATCATGTGTAGCAATAGTGCATCCTGTGATGTGTTTTTCTTTCTGTTGCGACCTTCGAGTGACTGCCGGTGAATCGTTCTGTGCTTCTTCTTCTTGTTTCTTTTTTCCCCTCATCATCCTGACCAGGAATGAGAGAAACTCAGTGGGAATTTGTGGCACTTTTTCTTTTTTCTTCTTCTGATTTTTCATGTCGAACAGCAAAAGAGACAGGCTCTGGTCTCCTCATGCAGATTACCTTCTGCATGTGACTGTAAATATTTAGTGTATCATAAGTGAAAACAAACTATTTCTTCTACTGTAAATGTGTAATTCTTCACTACTTTTCTTTTCTTTTTCTTTTCAGTTAGTGCTCTCAGGATTCTTAACACATAAATGAAGGAACTTTGAGGATTTGACGCTCTTGAGTTGGATCGCATTCACTTTTATTTGATTACAAGATTATGAACAACAAGGGCATCATATCCCTGGTTTTACGTTTCGTTTTATTTTTTTTGGTCTTGCTAACGTTTTGCTCATGTTGTGTAAGGAGATGTAGCGTCATGGGAACAAATATGAAGGATCACAACACTATTTGCTTCTGATCAAGAAGAGTAACACTGAAAACGAAGGCTAGGAGTCTAGGAATGAGTCATGTTAGTTTACATGAGTGTGGAAATAAATTTTTAAACACTAAAAAAGATTTAAGGTTAAGTCATTCTATTATTCTTCAGGTAGTGAATCTAAGAACTTTTCCTTGTGGGCATGCAGACACATTTATTACATGTGGCTTTGAATTGACAAAGGTCTGTAATATCTGTAATTCACTCAACACTATTTTATTTTGACGGCTGTGTAACGCAGGAAAGAGAAGTGTAGTGCAGCAGTGTTGTTCACTACTAATCTGATGGAAAAGCTACTTCCTGATCCCCTAAAGAGCTCACCAGTGCAGGATGTTTACCGTAGAAATCCACTAAGATGGCAGCAGAAAGGAAGTGTGATTGGTTTGACCTCAGGTGTTTGCAAAACAAACCCTTTTTGTGAATTTTATTTATTAGATGACAAGAACTGTACCTGGTAATGCAATCATGACTTCTTTTTTTCTTTTACTTGTAAGAGCATACATTTTTAAATTGACTGAAATTTCTTATTTTCTCCAGTAGATGTTTTTTCTCCTCTTGCACAAAACTCAACCTTACATGTCAGATTAAATGCCTCTTGCACAAATTTCTTTTCCTAATAGTTTCACTAAAATAATGGTAAAACCTGCAATCTTAGCAATGTTTTTCTTTCTCCTCAACAGTTTGCAGAGACTCTCGCTGGCAGCACCTCCTTCTGTTGGGTGAACATGTTGCGTTCAGAGTCTCGCCGCCATTTTATTGGCTAGAACTGTTATCAGACAGACAGCAAAAATGAATCCGCAAGCAGAAAACCCAGCAGAGTTCAGGTTTCATCCCAATAGAGGAGGAACAGAAGATATTTGCATAAGCAACATTAATTCTGATTGCTGAAATGCACTGCAAAACCGACATTTAACTACATTTTTTGGGTCAATTGTAATGCAAATATCTTAGTGCACCTTAAACAAGACAAAACTAACTTAAAATAATTTTTTATCAAGATATAGGAGCTTGTTTTAAGTTAATAATTTCTTAATATTGATAAAAATGTACTAGTTCCACAGATTCTTCTCATACACTGCAAAAACACAAAATCTTAGCAAGTTGTTTTGGGCTAGTTTCTAGTGCAAATATCTTTAGTACACTTGAAGTAAGTTAAGCTAATTTAAAAGTAACTTCTTTTTTTTTTAAGAAAGATAAAGGCTTGTTTTAAGTGAATAATTCCTTAATTTTGAGTTTCACTGGCAGATAAATTACTGTAACTTATAACATGGGAAAAATGTCTTGTTATAAGTGAAATAATCTGCCAATGGAACTAGAACTTTTACATTAAAATTAAGGAATTATTTACTTAAAACAAACTAAAACGTTACTTGTAAGTAAGTTTTGTCATATTTTAAGAATAGTAAGATATTTCCACTAGAAACTCGACCAAAAATACTTGGTAAGATTTTGTGATTTTGCAGTGTATTTTTAGTGAAAAAAATCCACCAGTGCACCTTTTCTGTAAATCAATATTAATATTATATTTGTCTTTTTTTCCAAGTATTTTAAGATATTTGCACTAGACATGACAAAAAATACTTAGCTTTCTTTTTCTGTCAGTGTACTTTTCCTTTTGGTGTTTGAATTTGAGATGAATTTTGAGCAAGAGCAGAACAAAATCTGACTGAAAATAAGGAATTGAAAATGCATGTACTCCCTTTTTTATTTTAATTTTATTTTTTTCAGGGGGAAAATCCCCAATCATGTTGCTTAACTGTAAAATATCAGGAATGCCTCTACAAGAAGACGCATCCCAGATTTTGTATTTCATTGCACATGAGCTCTGGTTTTATTTTTAAATGCATGCAACACTAATAAAGACTAGCGAGACTCTTTTTGTCCTAGTCGCAGTGAGCTCTGTAGGGGAGCGGTCGACGTAAACGGCTAACGCGTGTCGTTTTCTGCAATGAGGCGGATGAATTCGATAGCTTGGCGGTTGCTATCACTCCTCATCTCTGTACAAAATGGAGCTCTCTTTTTAAATCTCATCTCACCTGTCAGGCCAGAAGAATTTACCTGTAAACTTGTACAGTACCTGGAGGAAGAAAAAAATAAAACAACAAAAAAGTTGGCATTTAATTTGAAAATGAAAAGTACATTTTGATACATCTATTTCTTTTTTTTTTTTTTCTAAATTCAGAGTAACTTGTTAAAAATGTTCATATGTGACAAAGTTTCCTCTCTTCTAAGTTATTTATGTTCTTCTTTGTGCAAGTAGAACTGAAATTTGCTTATGCTTTTTACCACTGTCATTAACGGAGGAAAAAACTATTCAGTGATGGAGTTAATGTTACATTCCCATTATGATTTTTTTTATTTTTATTTTTCATTTTCTTATCCTGTGGCATGGTTCGGGTAGACGAGCAGAAGTTTAAAAAAAATGCCTGTAAATTTACTTTTCTTTTTAATTTCGTAGTCTTGGTAAAAGTTTTTAGATAAACGTGCACTGAAAATGTCCAAATTGAGTTGAAATGTCGTAGGTGATGTAGGCCGTAAGAACACGATTAAAGCGTAAAAACTACTGTCTGATTTTAATGTTCACTGTGTTTTATACAGTATTCGAAATTTTTGTTCACTTTGAACATTTTTACTAAAAAAAGAAAATAAAAATTTGAAATTGTATTGTGCAAAGAGATGTAATTTTTGGAGTACTTGAAATGCATTAATTAAAAGACTCATTCAAAATAAAATAGACCTCTGTTTACTGTCTGCAATGTGTGTGCACTCTTTGGCTTTTTAAGGTCACAATTAAGATGATGTGAATTTTATTCTCCTTATTTATATGGAACAATTAAATCATCCTTGCACATATTGAAAGTTAAACTTGTGCAATATCTTTCTGGTGACATTTTCATAATATTTTAGAATCTGGAGATTTTGTTTTAGCATCTTGCGGTCTGCTTTCAGGATAAACTTGCCTGGAGATTTTGCTGTTTTTTTTTTTTTAATGTCTTCCACTTGTTGATAATGGTTGTATTAAAATTTTTCTGCAACCTCTACAAATCCCTTACCAGACTTCTAATTGTACTTTTATTTAATTAATATAAATTGTAAGCAGCAAAGTTAACTACATAAGGTTCGTACCAAATTTTAGTTTAATTTCTAGTGCAAAATATTGTCGTATGCATGAAATAAGACAAAACTAACTTACATGTAATTATTTTAACAAGAAATATGAGCTTTTTTAGATTGAATAATTACTTAATATTTATGAAAAGTACTAGTTATAAGGGAAATAATCTGCCAGTGAAACCTGAAATTTTTTTCCATATAACTTTATAATTTATGAAAAAGTACTTCTACTTTCCCTTATAAAATACATTTTGTTTCTGGTATCTTAGTACACTTGAATTAAGACTAACTTGCAAGTATCTTTTCAGCAAGATATAGAAGCTTGTTTTAAGTAAATAATTCATCAATATTGATAAAAAAAAAAGTTTTGGTTCCAGTGGCAGATTATTTCACTTATAACATGAGAAAATAGTCTTGTTATAAATGAAATAATCTGCCAGTGAAACAAATGTTTTTTCATCAACATTAAGGAATTATTCAATCTAAATAAGCTGTTATGTCTTTCTTTTTAAAGTTAGTTAAAAGTTAGTTTTGTCTAATTTCAAGCGTGCTAAGATATTTGCCCTAGAAATTAGACAAAATACGACTTTCTGTTTTTGCATTGTGATGTTATTTTCATAAAGTTTTCTGGACACATTAAACCTTTTATTCAATTTGTTGTAAACCCAGAAACTCCTGGCACGGCCGTCCATGCCTCTCTGAAGTTCACTGCAGCTGAATCAATCATTTATATTGGCTATAGTATATGGGAGTCGTGCAACGCTTGAAAAAAGAGAAAACAAAACTCTGAATAATAACAGTATTTGTTAATAGATCATATTAACTTATGTTTTAATGTTAATAAGGTCGTTACTCAGCTCCGCCAAATATTTCACACATTATCCTAGAGTTAATTATGCTTCAAGTAGGTATAGTTTCAAAAAAATGGGTGAAACAATCGGAGAACTTAAATTTTGGCTCGTTGATTGATGTTCTTCTAATTTCTTTTCAGCTTTTTTGTTGGTGATACTAATCTTGTTCACCCCAGTGGGTGCAGTACTAAGGCATGGACAGAAGAGGGAGCTCTTATTTTAATGAAAATGTTTAGTTGGACGCTTTGCAGCCGAAAACGTAAAGTGTTATATTCACTAAGTTTATTTACTGATTTTTAGTTTGTTTTAGTCATTTTTAGCTTCATAGTTGCTTGTTTCAGTGTTTTTGACACATTTCTTATACGCTCTGTTACATGTATTTTTCATTAACTTTTCTTTCTGAGTGTGTTTAGTTACATAACAAACTGGATTATTTCAGGCCAGATTTTGCAGGAATGCACGTGCAGCAAGGAGTGGTTTGTTATTGATAATCAATATTGATGTCCTGCTGCAGTTACTGGCTGCTACAGCAGTGTGAATAAGCAACCAAAGCAACAGTTTCAGTCCAATATTTACTAGAACGGCAAAGCAATGATTTTATAATCTGATTCTGTGTTTAAATGAAAGATTTAGCAAAATTACATTTCTTCTTGTTAAATGTTTGTGATAATTCTTAATTGCTTGTTTTCAAACTGGTCTTAGCCTGTGTTCACACTGCAGCATGAAGCGACCCAATTCCGATTTTTTATTTTTACCTGATCTTTTTACGACAGTCTGAAACACAAGTCGGATTTATACAAATGCAACTCAGGTCACTTGGGTATGTGGTTCTAAATCCTAAACATAGCCGATCTTTCTAAATGTGACCAGAATCTGAACGGCACGTCGCATTCATTCGACCTGAACGTCATTGATACTCGACAAACGTCACTATTCTGCGCCCTGATACGTGCAAGCGACAAGAAAAACAACAACCATGGTGGACGATCATGAGGATTAAGTTGTTACTGTGCTGGTTCGCTTCGGATAACAACTTTAAAATCGTAAGCTATGCTCCACTGTTAGCATCCATGTTTACTTCCGCAAACTGAGCACTTCTTTTTTTATGGTGGCTGGCAAAACACAGAGCACGCTCTCTCACGTTATTGCGCCCTCTACTGCGCATCCGGGATACTTTCAAGTCGTTTGTAGTTTACACTGGAGATCACGCAGACGGCGACTTTGGAAGTGTGAACGACCACGCCAAAATAAATAAATAAATAAATAAATAAATAAATAAATAAATAAATAAATAAATAAATAAATAAATAAATAAATAAATAATCAGAATTGACAGAAACTTGGAATTGGGTCACTTCAGGCTGCAGTGTGAACGCAGAATCTGACTCAAAAAATCGTCCTCTTTATGCAGATGACACTTTATTAAGATGGACATTATTAAATGTTCTTGAGTATGGTAACATTTTTATCAGTATGCGTGCTGCTTTCTTCAGACTAGATTCTGGATGTCACTGCTCTTGATGTCTTATTTCAAATTATTATGAAACTCAGTGAACACCATGGTTTATTTCTGGGACTTTTATGAACCAAACACAGCAGAAGTGGTGATGTAGTGTTATAACCACTTTCTCTGTAAGTGCTATCATTTTGTATGTCAGGTTATGAAATAATCCTCAGGATGTTCTCTCTAAAAAGGGTTTTTGCCTCTTTGTGAGAGTTTAAAACTCTTATTGAAACTTCAGTAACTGAACGTGACTACAATTTAAATAAGTAAAATAACATTGAAAAAGTAAATAATTAGGTTAAAATATTTGCATATAAATTGCTGATTAAAATAAACTAAATTCAAATTTGCATAGAAATTGCATGGATGAACAAATGGCTAACTGAATTAAAATTTCTCATGAGGACTTATTTGTGTAAACTTTAATTTAGACAAACTGTGCTGAGTGAAATAAATGCTAAAAGTAACAACCAGGAAAATTAATCATGATATACAAAAAATGTGTTAAACATGGAAGAAAAACTTAAAGTTAATATAAACAAATAATTGTCACAGTCACTGAGGGTAATGGGAAAAAAGCTAAAGGGAAGCTCAGCATTAATGACTTGTGCTAAAAATATTCAATTGTATTTACAAAATAAATATGACTTAACTGTCAACGATGAGACATACAGTTACAAAACAAATAAAATCAGATTGAGCAAACTTAATGGCCCCAATTTAGCTCCATGTATATGGAGTTTTATAAAGTACATAAAGTTTGTCCAAGTTTTTTTTTTTTAACTGAATAATGATGAATCTGAAAAAAAGATTTGAAACTGAAAAAAGTTCAAAACTACTTTTCAGATTCTTTTTTCAGTTTCAGATTTTTCTATTCAGGTCCAAACTTTTTTCAGTATCAAAACCAGTTTTCAGTTTGAGTTTTGTTTCTCAGTTTCAAAAGAAAACAAAAAAAAGATTGAGCAAACTTTATGGCCCCAATTTAGCTCCATATCAATGGCGCTCCATGTGTATGGCACAAATGGAGCTCTATAAGGTTTGCTCATTTTTTTATAAACAGAAACTGAAATTTAATTATGAAACCGAAAAAAGATGTGAAACTAAAGAAAAGTTCAAAACTACTTTTCAAAATCTATTTTTCTTCAGTTTCAAACTTTTTTTTTCGGTTTCAAAATTATTTTTCAATGAATTTTTTTTTTTTTGTTTAAAAAAAAAAAAAGTTAAATTGAGCAAACTTTATGGCTCCAGTTTAGCTCCGTACTATTCCCAGGCAGGAACTGCAGAAGCTCTGTCATGACTGCTGCGCTGAATGTTTTAGCTCATGGCGATCATCTCGTATTTGTCCTTAAGACTGCTGTCATCGTCGTCCTCCTCTTCTTCCTCCTCCTCTTCCTCCACCTCGTGGGCCTTCTCATCCTTGTCATGGGGGTGGTGGAGCTCGATGAGCAGGAAGTAGAGGACGGCCGCCACCACGCCTCCCACCATGGGCCCCGCCACTGGGATCCACCACCAGTAGCCTCCAGTGCTGCCAGCCACAAAAACAGAATCAGAAAAGTCGATGTCTGGATAAATGTTGGCTGACTGCAGTGGGAACATGTGACATTATGTAACAAAATGGCTCACTTAATGGAAATCTGAATGAAGACATGAACTATTAAAGACTTTGGAAGCAATGAGGCACCAGAGGTAAACGTTTATGTGCTAAACTTTTATGTTTTTGTTTTGATTGTCGAGGCCAAATAAAACCCCAGCATGAACTTTTCAGTGCTCAGCTCCCAGAAAGCAAGAGATGATATTCAGATCTGATTTTTAAAAGTGATTTGATTTTAGTCATATCTGTGATGTTCTCTGTGCGTAAAGTTTAGAAAATGTGTTCGGGTTGGTCAGGTGTGTGTAACCCGTCAAAATGACGGACGGCCTTCAGATTTTTCCATCACCTTTTAAATTAAAAACCTGGTCAAACATGGTAAATATTCGTTTAACACGACTCATGCTAGGTACACAGGATGTTTATTTTCTATTTATGTGTTCATACACATATTTATAAAGCAACAATGTAAGCCAAAAGCAGATGTTTTCCACATGTTTTTTTAATAAAGAGTAAATTTCCACTTTTTTTTTCTCGAAATAACACAAAATGAGTAAATTTCCCAATAGTTTTCTCGCGATGAGTAAATTTCCAAATGTTTTTTTGAAAAAATAATTAATAAATTTCCAAAAGGTTTTCTCGAGATAACCAGTCTTGTCATCTTGAGGAAACCAAATAGTTTTCTCAAGATATCAAGTGCATTTCCAAATAGTTTTCTTCAGATAAGAAAATTTCTCAATGGGTTTTCTTAAGGTAACATTCATTTCCCGATTGGTTTTCTCTAGATTAACAGTTTTTGTGTTAAATCTGATGAAAAATAAATAAACCAGGGAAAAGTATATGCAGAAAACATCTGCTCTGTGCTTCCAAAGTCTGATCAAGTTCAGTTAAAAAATCTGAATTTTAGTTACCTGAAGACCTCCATCCCCCACCCGGCCACCGCCGTGAACAGCCGGGGTCCCAGGTCTCTGGCGGGGTTCAGAGGGTAGCCACAGTTGAGCCCCATGGAGACGCCGATGGCCATGATGATCAGACCGATGGCCAGCGGCTCCACGCCTTTAGGGGCGCCAATGTTCCCACCGTCAATGATCGCCAAAATACAGAGAACCAGCATACCTGTCCCCACCACCTGCAGGGGGCGCAGCAGCTCTTTATTAGTCACCTCTCATACAGTATGTGAGAGCTTAAATAAAACTCTTTGCTGTTTAATATCTGAAGTCTACAAAGCCTTTCTAGAACAATCTTTAGCATATTAGTACTTATCATAAACCCCATAACATATTTAAACACACTTTACACTTAGGTGTGGGAATTTATTGAATTGTTTATCACTTATTATGAAAAAAAGGCAAAACAAAACCTGCAGTATGATTGGAAATGTTATTTCTGCTGTTTTCTCCACTACTTATTATGTAAATCTTATATTTGTAATATAAGTCACACTGTTTTTTAAATAAGTGATGTCCTAAAGAAGCCACACTGTAAAAAAAAAGAAAAAAAAACAAAACATCTTTAATTTATGGTAAAACACTGGCAGGTGTGGATGCTACCACACATTCTGGCAACTGCAGAAATTTTGCCATATAAATATGGATTTACCGTATTTTTACTGTAAAACTTTGGCACCCACAGCTGCAGGTATTTTACCGTAAATTAGACGCGTCATTTTCTTACAGTGCAGCTCTAAATGGGAATATTTTTGAAGAACAATTTTTGTGTTTGTGGCAATATTTGTGGCAAAATTCACATTTCGCACATTTTTGTACTTCTATTTGGGGTTTTTTTTGCTTCTAAAAATAACTCAAACGTCTAAAAAAAACACCCAGCCAGTTTTTGTCAATAAGTTAATGAACCGCTTCAAAAACCTTCAGAATGTAACACAAACCAGCAACCCGTTACCTAGCAACCAAAGTGGAGTCCCAGCATGTTTGGACAGCTGGTTTTACTTCTGCATGCGCTGCACATTGGCTGCTGGAAAAGACAAGTATTTTTCTGCTGACTTACCATCTAGAAACCACTTGTTGCATTCATGTTGGCTTTGCAGGGGTCTCTACTTTTGCTTTTCAAAGCTGTAAGGTTGTATAATTGTGCATCTGTTTGTGGTCATTTGTATGCGCGAGAGAAAACGTTGAGTTGGGGGCCATGGCCAGCAGCAGCTTATTTGGATTTAAAGTGACAGAGGCCCAAAACAGCTCATTCTAAAAGGAGCTCAAAATCATTTTCTAAGAATTATTTTGGCAAAAAATGTAGTGAAGATGTTTTGTGTAGCCCATAAACGTATCCTAACCTGGTCAGGAGCATAACAGGTCACCTTTAATGTACATAATGTATCCCTCTAAATCCAGTAGATAAATATCCAGCACATATCAAAGATTAGTTGTGGCTAATTATGAGTAATTTGCTTATTTACATACGAAATAGCACACACATGCTGATATGTTTATGTTATATTTTGATGTTATTAGTTTTAAGTGTGCTACTTTTCAAATCAACACATTAACTAACTGACTGAAAACGGTGGTAACTTGGGCCAGTGGATCCCAGGAAATGGGTCATCAGACCCAAACCGAGCAGGAAGAGGGGCCGTTCTCAGACTATACGGGGCGATCAATGTTGCATTAACCGTATTTGCCAGACATTGTAGGGTTTAAACGGCAAATTGAAGCTGCGGTGGGGAGCGGATGTGTGGTCTTCTGGGTCAGAGCGACCAGAACCAACCTGATCGATGAAGCCGCCAAGGACTGACAGGTGTCTGGCAGGGTAGGAGGCAAAAATGTGACCTGTCGCATTGATTCCTGTCACCGACAGAATACCGCTGGTGAAGTCCATGAAAGCGTCTGTGATGAAGACAAAGAGACGTTTTTCACCATGCAGGAGCATCTATTTGGATCCTATAGGGAGGAACAGGCAGCTAAAATATTCCTTACCCCAGTTCCGTTCAAAAAACCTATAAAACATTTAGTTTTATATTTTGACACTGCAAAAACGCAAGTATTTTTGGTGCAAATATCGTAGTGCATTTTAAATAAGATAAAACTAACTTACAAGTAACTTTTCAGCAAAATATTGGAGGTTATGTTAAGTAAATAATTCCTTAATATTGATGGAAAAGTAAGAAATCTTTTACCATATTATGATTTATAATATGGGAAAATTATACTGGTTTTCACTGCAAAAACACAACATCTTACAAAATATTTTTTTAATCTAATTCCTAGTGTAAAACATTTATTACACTTGAAATAAAATCAACTTACATTTTCAACAAAACATAGAAGCTTGTTTAAAGTAAATAATTCTTGAATATTGACAAAAAGGACTATTTCTACTGGCAGATTATTTCACTTACAGACATTTTTACCATTTTATAGATACAAAAAAATCCACATATGCAACTAGCATTTTATATTTACTAAATATGGACTTACAACAAGCTCCTATTTCTTGCTGAAAAGTTACTTACAAGTTAGTTTTGTCTTATTTCAAGTGTACTAAGATCTTTGCTCCAGACAGTAGAACAAAAATACTTGGTAAGATTTTGTGTTTTTGTAGTGTCATTATTGTAATTAAGAAAAATCTGTTTGTTTTGGTTTCTGGATTCACCTTTGCAGCTGATCAAATCAGTTTAGCATCCTTGTGCTTTTGTAGTGTAATTTGTAAAAAAAAACAAACAAAAAAAACAACAACAAATCATTCACCATAATATAATCCAAAGATGGCTGCAGCTCCTGCAAAAGCACCAAGAAACTGAGCGATGACGTAGAAGGGAAACTTCCAGATCTTTAGTTTCCCCAGAATCACCATGGCCAGAGACACGGCGGGGTTCACATGGCCTCCTGAGACACAGAACAAAGCACAGAGTGACGCAGGGCTGCAGCGGGTGACTGACTTAATATCCCCTCCATTATCAGGGAGGCTGTCACATTTATGAGGAGCAGCAGAAGGGGAGCAGACCCCTGGGCAGTTCGGGGTTTTATTATGCATGTCTGAGAGCCAAAATACAGAATAATGGCCACTGCTAAGAAATTCAACTTCAACAAACTACAATCAATCTCCCTGTAGGGAACTGAACTTTCACCAATACACTGTCAGCAAAACACAGAACTGTGATTTCTTTTTTCTGAACTTCACTTTGCTGTAGCCTACGACAACATACTAGAGGCATTTAGAAAGTAAGGTGTAAAATTCAGCCATAGAACTCATGAAATTTGTGATTAATTTCAGAAATGTTTGTGAAACAAATAAGGACATTTCTGAGATCCAAAAATCATAAATTTGCACAAAAAAAATTGAAATTTTGAGATTAATCTAAGAAATTTTCTAGAAGAAACAAAGGAAATTTTTAGCTCCAAAAGTCATAATCTTGCAAGAAAAATATGAAATGTTTAGATTAACTGAGACATTTTCTAGAAACAACAAGAAAATTTCTGAGCTCCAAAAGTTGTAGATCTGCTAGAAAAGAAGGATTTGAGATTAATCTCAGAAATCTTCTAGAAAAAACAGAGAAATTTCTGAGCTCCAAAAGTCACAGATTTGTTTAAAAAAAAACATTTTTTAATTAGAATTTTTTTGGTTAATGTGAGAAATTTTCTAGAAATAAGAACATTTCTGAGCTCCAAAAATTGAAACTTTGCACACACAAAAAAAATTTAAAAACTGTGATTAATCTCAGGATTTTTTTTAGAAAAACATTGGTAATTTTTTACTTTAAGAATTCAGAAAACTCAACTTTTTAAACTCAGAAAATTTCCAAAAGTCAAAAATTTTTCGACTTTTGAAATTCAAATATTTCCATGTTTTTCTAAAAAAATAAAAAATTTAAATTCTGAGCTCGATCTCTAATTTTATTTTGGCAGAAATTTACTCCTTTATTATGTCCATCTACAAAGGCCTTAATACTAAAAAACCAGCCATAACTGTGGTTTCTTTTTTCTGAACCTCATCTTTGCTGCAGCCTCATTAAGCCAAAACTGTTTGGTTTCTGGATCCCCCTTAACTGAAAGCCGGCTCTGTCGGTCTGTGTCTGATCAATGGTGTTTGCAGGACATTTACTGCCCAGGGTTATGTATGACCCCAGAGAGGCTTTGCTCTGTAGTGCTGATAAATCAATGGTCAGAGCTCAGCCAGTGGATCTGGGCAGAGAGGTGGCACGTTCCTGCTGACAGTGGAGCCGCTCAGATGGCACATGGCTGCACAGAAAGCCATAAAGTTTAATTATTCAGAGCTTCCAAGCCTCATGAGCCACAAGGTTAAGATACAACACAAAACAGAGCGGCTGCATTATTTAACTCTTAGTAAGTTTTGTTTTAAAAGAGGAAAAATTATAAGGACAATAGCACGTTTTTTTTTCCAGATTATTTAACAAGTTGTCATCATCACTTTTCCATGCCACCCAAACAGCATTATCTTCTGATATCTTCGCTATGCAAACCCACAGACAATATAATACAAAATATATAAAGAAACAATGAATATTATATATCTTCCTCACTTTTATTTACTATTCAATGATTATTACATTAATTTAGTATAAATGCTGCCTCATACTTTCTGATTTTAGATGGCAATGAGTTTTGTGTTTGACAATTTTTATCGGGTAATATGCTACGACTTTATTAATCTGATGTTGACTATATCACCAGATAAAATTTCCCACCACAATCAGCTATTTTATGTAACTTTTTAATATTAATCATACATATAAGGCAATAAAATCTAAACATTAAGTATGGGTACAGTTCTGTTTTTGACATAGCCAGAGTTGTGTTTGTTTTTTGAACGTACTGAAACTGGTTACAAATTTTTTATTGACAGGGATGTAAATTTATTTATTTATGTTTTTTTTCAGTTTTTTCTTCATCTTCCCTCCAACTTTCGGACTCCATTGGTGCCATGTGGCGACCCCCCAGTGGGTGGCACCCCCCACTTTGAGAAACACCATTGTAGCCAGCAAGTCCTGGATCATATGAATGACGCAGCAGAGGTGTCAAAAGTACTCACACTACTTAAGTAGAAGTATAAATACTTCTATGAAAAAATACTTTAGCAAAAGTAAAGGTTGAACTGTTTTACTCAACTAAAAGTAAAAAGTAATTTTCACCTTCCAGAATACAAAACAACTTTTGATAAATCTAAAATACGCAAAAAGTTTATTTTGATTGATTTTGTCGTTTTGTGTTACTTGTATGAATTATTGTAATTTTCATCTTCAAAATACCAACTTTAAATTTTGGTCCATCTGATGATGTAATTTTTAAATATTAAATGATTGATCATTTGATCAGATACTCTACTTGAGTAGACTTTTTACTAATACTTATTTAATCTTACTTATGTCTTGGATGGCTAGTTTTTACTTTTACTTGAGTAAAAATATGTTGAAGTAGTGCTACTCTTACTTGAGTAAAATTTTTGGGCACTCAATAGTTTTTCATGGTGGAAGTAACGAACTATATGTGAAAATGTAAGGAGTATAAACTACAGATATTTGTCTTAAAACGTAGGGAGTAAAAGGAAAAAATCGGCTGAAAAATCTACTTAAGTACAATAAGGAAGCAACGTGAGGTTTACCTGACACCCCTCCAGCCACGTACACGGCCATCATGAGGCCCACGGAGAAGCCGATGTGGACGGTGAGCGGCTCGCCCAGCGTGTTTCGACTCAGGACCGTCTGAGCAACTGAGCCGCAGCCAAACAGCTAGCAAACACACAAAGAAACAAATAAAAACAAGTTTCAGAAAAATCCATTAACATCATTACCTTTAGGATTATCCTATATCCTCAGAAATAACTGCAAAGTGTGAAAATAGAAATCTTTTTCTACTTACTACCAAGACGAACGTTCCCAGGAATTCAGCCAGGAACTCCTTGAATATTCCGTGTTTGAGCGCGCAGTGTTGCCTCATGTTTCTGTCGTGTTGCACTTTCAGCTGGTTGTTAAAAGTGTCGGCGTTTTGAAACATCTGGAGCGCAACAGAGTCAGATCTCCACCTCTGGAGTCTGAGCTCCAGCCATTCAGCACAAACTATTGATCTATTGGAACAACAATCCTCTCTGCTTCCTGACCACAGGCTCTCATCAGGGAGCTTTTCACTTTTTGTCATATTGCAATCAGATAAACCAACACAAAGTTTCCACTTCGCAGATGATAATCAGAAAGTGGAGAAAATGTGACCCTTAAAAATCTCCACAGGGTTTTCTGAAGTGCTTAATCCAAATCTAATTTAGTTTTTCTCAGCAAATGCAAACTATCTCAATAATCTTGGCACCAAAATGTAGGTATGGTGTGCAGGTATCACAGCAGCTGCTATAGTTCCAGAGAAAATGAGGATGGAATATAAAATAATTTGGGTTTTTGAACATGGCCTGGATTTTATTTTTTGCATTATGCAGTATATAAACCTTTCAGAAATGTCATAATGCTACAAACTTTTTAAAAACTATACATCAACATGTGCCGCTGAGATAAATTAAAGCAAATTTGCAGAAGTTTCAGTAAAAAAAATGTTTGCACCATCTACAAAACTGGAGATTTTCTGTCTTTTTACTTATTAAGCTTAATAAACCTAGTTTTTGCTTGTTTTTAATTTTTTTAAATACCCACATTTTTTTTATCCAATTATAATAAAACAATATGAAAGTGTTCTATTTGATTCATTAAAAAAAATTACAGCAAATCTAGTCACATTTTTCAAAAACATATAAAAATAAAAATAGAACCACCAAATTCTATATATTTCTTGGCACTACCAGAACTCCATATTAGGTCTTTTTTTAAAACTATTTCTGTATTACTTTGTCTTGTTTCTTTTTCTCTTTTCTTCATTTAGGTTTTTCAGTATTGTGTTTTCTTTTGTGTTTTGTGTGCAAGGAAAGGTTTTAATTATAACAAACAAACAAACAAACTAACTAACTAACTAACTAACTAACTAACTAACTAACTAAACAAAAAATAAATAAATATAATTTGTGTTTGGTCAAAGACAAAACACCTGCACAAACATAAAACATTCAGATTTATTTTAGTTTGCCCTTTCCAAAGGTACATACACAAGGGTCAATGTTAAAAATGTTTATTTTTTTTGTCTGGGCATTTATCTGCTTCAAATTAGATTGACTTAACTCACAGTGATATATAGATAGAAAACAAAGCATAAATCAAAATGCAATGCACATTAATTAGTAAATGATGTTATAAAAGAGGTCAGCACTGACAAAGCACCATTAGTAGTTAGAAAATGATAATTCACACCTGAGTTGTTAACTGTACTGCATATTCACAGTAAGAACAATACTTCTTTATAAAGTCCAGAACTTTTTTTTAATCACATAGATCCATCAATCAGAACCAAAATCATCAGTGTCGTTCAGATCTTCCTCCACAAGCTTCATGAAGGGAGGAGACTTCTTCTTCCGCCTAGTAAATGACACAAAAAGTGAAATTAGGAGAGTTAAGAGATGATTTCAGACATATGAAAGCAGGAGCGTCACCTCATCTCGTTGCGCAGAGTATTCAGCTGGCCGTGAAGCTGCTCGTTGGCCTCCATCTGCTCGTCCACGTCCCTCTGCAGCTTCTTTTTAGTGTGCTCCAAACTCTCAATCTCCTCCTCCGCCTCATCCATCTGCCTCTTCGCCGTCTTCAACCGTTGAGTCAGCTGCCAAGTTTAACCAAGTAACATTCTCAGTACGCCAAGTGGCGGCCATTTCCTTCCCGATCTCTCCCTTAAAGGCTTGGGCTTTCCTACCTGGTCCATCTGGGTCTGCAGGTTGATGTGCTCCTCGTCCGCCTGTATTTTCATCTCCTTCACTTTGCGCTCCAGTTTGCGGTTCACCTGTTGCAGGTTGTTGTTTTCCCTTAGAGGTAAACCGTGAAAAGATCACATTGCTGCTGCAGCCATGTGTGACCAAACCCTTAGCTGATGAGTGATACTGGTGGGACACCAGAGAAAATGATCCGAGGGCTTAGCAGACCAGCACAGAGCCGTGCAGAGGTATTAATGTCCCTTCAGCTTTTCTCATTTTCTTAGTTAGTTAGAAAAGCTCATCTAAGCTTTCCTCGTCTAACACATAAAATGTGTTTATCTATCACATTTTATGTAACACAAAGTAGTGCAAAATTGTTAAATGGAATAAAAACAATACATAATACATCTTCCTTTTTTTTTTTACAAATAAAAATCTGAACACTGTAGCAGCAAAAACACAAATTCTTACCAAGTATTTCTGGTCTAGTTTCTCATGTGAATATCTTATTGCACTTGAAATAAGAAAAAACTAAATTACAAGTAACTTTTCAGCACAATATAGAAGCAGGGTTGGACAATAAATCAATAAAATTATAATGCAATAGATCAGGATCAGTAGATAATACGTCTGATAGAATATTCAATCATTTCATTGAACGCTTTTCCAGAACCAAACAGCATTCTGGGAGATGTAGGCAGAGGAAAGGCTTTCGCCCCTCAACAAGGAGTAGGCGACATAGACTTAAAGTTTTACAGTGGCATTTTCTTTTACTATTATGAGAAAAACCAATATTAGTTCTTCTTTAAGCTGCGCTCAGCATTCATAGCATCACAAGTACAAATACTGCTTTTGAAAAACATTCCTATTTGAAATAGGATTCTTCAGGATATCACTTACTTTAGTATGATTTATCTCACTAGACTGCAGAAAGAGACCTTATTTAATCATATTTACTGATAGTTATTGATGCTTTTGTGGAAAATAAAAGAACAGATAACAAAAAAGCTGTCTTAAAATTCATCAAGACAGCATTAACTCAAAATTCGTACGACAAGAAATTGTTCAAGATAAATTATAAACGATACAATAAATACCCAACCCGTTGCCAGCTGAGCTAGGTTGGTGGAATCAACTGACTGACTCACTCTTTGGTTACCTAGCAACTCACTCACTCTTTGGTTACCTAGCAACAACCTGCTGAGTAACTGGTGCAGCAGCAACAGTTTAAGGTTTTTCCACTAAGCCTCATAACTGCTTAAAAATAATTTTTAAAAATGGCGTGAAGAGAAGCAGTAGATGAAACAGGACATGTCCCATCACCAGTTTGGTAGCATTTCAGATTCAGAAAACAAAAAACTAATCAATAATTGTCAATATCAACCAATATGAAACACTTATGTAGTAATATGTTTTTCAGTCATATGAAGTCAATAATTCCTTAATGTTGATGAAAAAATTCTTGGTTTCTCTGGCAGATTATTTTACTTTTCACATGGAAAAAGCGTCTTGAGTGAAATAAGCTGCCAGTGGAACTTTTAAAGAATTATTAAGGAGTAGTTAATTTAAAGCAAGCTCCTTTATCTGGCTGAATAGTTGCTTGTAATTTAGTTTAGTGCTATTTGAAGTGTGTTGAGATATTTGCAATAGAAACTGTATAAAAATTTGTGTTTCTGCAGTCACACTCTTCATACCTTTATTTGTAAAATAAAAAAGAAGGCCATGTGTCATTTCCCGCCTAATTATGTGCTACTTTCCAGTAAAATGTGACAAAGTTTGTGTTTTTAACGTCCCAAAAATGTCTACAAGTTCTTTTTCCGGAGCGTTGTATCTTACAGAGTTATTTTCCACTGAACCACAGACTGATAAACTCATAATTAGCGTACATTTCAGAGAATGATAAATGTTTTGTAATATTTGGGCAGAATGTTCTGACCTCTCTTCTCCTTGCAGCCTCTCCTCCAGCTCTTGGATTCGGCTGTTAAGTTTGGAGACGAGTGAGTCCTGGTTTGTTCTCTGGGATCCTTCCAGATGACTGAGCCTGCTCTTCAGGTCTTTATTCTGAAAACAGGAATCAACCAGAGAATTTGAAGCTCAGAACCTGCTATGATTTCATGCATTTATCTCACTGTCACTGTTATAGTTTGTATTTTCATTAATACAAGATTTAAACCTTGAATTTCAATTTGTAAACGGACATTTTCTCTAAAATTAAATGAAATTGTTTTTTGCAGTATCATCAGACTTTAATAATACACAATGCTTTAACACAACAATGTTAAGAACATTTCCACACACAGTTTGACATTAGCAGAGAATATTTACAATTACCAGATTGTGGATATATCATGTAATGAATGTAAACGTTACTTTTTTATAAAGCATGGTTTAGATCAGGCGTGTCCAAAGTGTGTCCAGGGGTCTATTTTGAGTCCTTGAAGTGATTTCATAAGTCAAGAGTGGGAAAAATGTTAAAATATAAAACAATTTATTACCCCCAAAAATGGAAATTGTTTATTTCTTAATATTATGGATCTTTAGTGATATACATTTTTATAAAAAGTTATGATTGTTGGGTAAATAAAAATAAAAAAAATTACAAGAAACAATTTTATTCAATTTTAATGCAATGAATTTTGTTGCTTGCCAGTAATTTAAATTTGCCAGTTTTGACCCCCTCAGGGAAAACAGTTTGGACACCACTGGTTTAGAAAATTATTTTTCCAGCTTCAACAGTCTGACCTCAAATTCTCTTTGACCTTTGCCAAAAATAATAGTTAGGATGTTTCATTTCCCTCTAAAACTAATTACTGGATAACTCTTGGAGGTAACAGTTGAATTCTAGTATCAGCGATAGCTAGCAGCAAATTAAACTTAGAAATTGTTCTGTTGTTGATTTTTTTTATATTCAAAACATTTTGTGTGTTTGAGCCTACTTCATATTGTGAGACCCGGTCCTATTCAACTGATTTAGCTACTAGTGAACTGGGTTCAATTTCCCTTCTCATTCTCAGAGCTGATTATCTAGCTAGCTAGCTCTAGCTTAACAAGCTAGCTTTGTCTTTCTTTCTTTCTTTCTTTCTTTCTTTCTTTCTTTCTTTCTTACTAAATAATATGGTAGATCTTTAAAAATGGCAGCTAATTCCTTATATTAGACATTCATCCAAAGTTATATGCCGAATTCAAGAATTATTGAATTAAAACAAGCTCCTGCATCTTGCTGAAAAGCTACTTGTAAGTTAGTTTTGTCTTGGTAAGATTTAGTGTTTTGCACTGAGACATTTTGAGAGAAGGTGAGATCTTGCTGCATGGTAAATCTGATTAATGTTGCAGTGTGACGACTCGATTGACCTGTCTCTCCAGGCTCATCTTGTCACACTCCACATCCTGCCTGGCAGCTCGTTCCTGCAGCAGTTCATTCCTCATCTGATCCATCTGTCACAAACAAACAGAAGAGACATAATTTTTATTTTTCGTATGCAGTGTCCTGCGTTGTGCGCTCTGTCAGAAAATCCTGGAGGAAAATATGAGGCAGGTCCACTTCCGAAACACCATAAATTTGTAAAAGGGCAAACCATTTTTCACAGCACTTTTTGTGGCTCTGTGCATAAATAAATATTTTGTAATCAGTCTCTTAATCACAATTTCAGCTTGTAAGATTTAGTGTTTCCCTACCGACTCAGCAAGCTCTATAAAAAAAAGTATACCGTAATTATTTTTAAATCAAACTATGCTACTACTAGCAATGTTCTAAGTTAAAACAGACACTTTTATTTTGGTGTCATGTGCTGCTTTGTGTTCCTCTGTTATGAAAAGTCTCGACAGAATAGATCAAAATGAAAACAAGCAGGCTGGCAATAATGGAAGGACAACAGTAATTACTACTTGTAGCCACGATATGTAATATGAAACTGTGCCTTATGTGTTTTTAACTTCAATACTGATAGAAAACGCAGTCATTTGTTATTACAAGACAGGAGACACTGTAGAGTAAATCTGGTCTGGTTTCAGCAGGAACATCAAACTCATCACTAATAACATCCAGAGGCCCACTGAAGGGAGTGTGAATAGCTTCTCACAGTGGTTAGCTGTTGTTGTTTTTTTTTTTTGCTTTTTACGCTCCACCCCAAAATAGACTTGTATGTCAATTAGTTTGCAGCACTTAGTTCCAGAAACATCATGGCCTACTTTGCAGGCAGGCTGAAGATGTGAATCTTTTGCAAAAACATCAGAAATTGTGTCACAATGCCCAGAAACCCAGCTTAGAGAAAACAGCCACGCCGGTCACACAAATCAGCAGTTCCCATTGTTTTAGAGGGGAAATCTGAGAACTACATCTGTTTAGAATGAAAACAGATGTGGGACTGGGATTTTGTACTGCAGACAGGCAGCATATAGTAACGCCTAAAAGATAAAATAAGGACATTTATATACATTACCAAAGAGTAAATGCTGAAAAAGTAAACCTACCTGTTCTTTAGTTTTGTCTAGTCGCTCCATCAGGAGATCTGAACCGCTGCGCTCATCGTTAAGATCTTCCTCCAGCCGCCTGGTTCGGTCCTGAAAGAAAAAGAAACAGCATAAAGTGCTTTTTATTTTAAAAAATCCTTCAAAAATTAGGAATCAGATTAGAGAAAGCAGAGACTGAGAAACAACATAGCAATGGTCTAAAATGAGCAGAAACATCACTATAATTTGAGGTACACCAAATGTCTAAAATAAAATCAAAACACGCAAAACATATAAAAAAACATAATTTTTCTTCCCAAAATACATACTTCACATACAAAGAACTTCTATGCAATGGTATTTTTTCATATATGCAAAGTATACGTAAAAAAGCAAATAGAAAACATTTGTTGACATTATATACTAACAATTTTTACATGATTCTTTTGAAATGTATTTCATTATATTGTATAAAATCAGCATAAAAGCGGTCACTTTCAAGAGTAAATAATATAAGCCTTCTATGTTGTACAATATACAAAGTGTAAACTGAATGTGATGTAAGGATAAAAAGTTTTTGTATTTCTTTTTCATATGTTTCCATCTCTGGAAATGAGAAAATTAGTTCTAGTTATGTCTAATATTTTTAAGTTGCAAATCATTAAAAATGAAACTGTTAAATAAAACTGTACACAGCAAATTCAAAAGTCTTAAATGTTTTGGTGTTAGTAGACTTTATGCAAAAGCAGAGTTAATTTTACTCTAATAGAGTCACATTCTGTTTATGTAACTCTGGGGTGTATATTATTAGTAGTTAAAATCCAGTGTTAAAACAAAGTTTTTTCCGTATCAAATCTATCGGTGTTAAAATGGAGCCAGTAACTCTTGACTTCTTAACTCTGAACTCCTACAGCGGCTGTATAAGGCTAAAGGAGTTCATTCACTGACTGACTCCGCCCCCAGAATCACCGGTTCCCTCCGAAGCGACGTCAAGCGACAGACGCCAAGTCATTTCAGGACAATTTACTTTCCACATGTCTGAGTTGTTCACTGCGCTTGGTAAGTAATTTTTTTTCTGAGATGGTTTATAACTATTATTTTGAGTTGAGATCAAGCTGTATGATCGACATCACGTTCGCCACACGGCTCGGTGTTAGCATATTTAGCTTAGCATATTTAGCTTAGCATGCCGGATGTTTGCGGAGTTCAAGTGTTGGAAAAAAAAATCGAGCGGTTGAACATTCAGTCAAATTCTTGGCTAAACGAACAGATCCGTTATAATCTGGAGTATGTTTTTTCATGATGTTGAACGTTTACATGAATATTGGTCAGATTTATCAGCCTTTCTGATCATTCTTTTTAACTTTTTCATGTTGTAAGCATTATTTCTGCTGTTTTGTCTTCTTATATTCATTTTGCAGCATGTTTTAATCCTTGTATTGCCTTTTTTCTATATATTTGTACCAGTATGGTTGCGGATGAATCACCGTCGTCAACCTTCCCCTCCCGAACCCTACGTGGATTCTTCGAAGATTCAAGCTCCAAAAATGATTATGTAAGTGTTAATATCTCTGAAACTCCACATTTCTATAATTGAGGTATGTTGTTAGAGTAAAAATGTATTCCTTCGTTCCATTTTTCATTGTTATGGTTTTTGTTTGTTGTGATCCAGAGACCAATACTGGCTATAGTACTCAGTGCAGTAGAGGAGCACGGTGCTGTCTGGGGCCAAAGTTCACGAACAGCCCAACAACCCGAAGACAATCTGTGTTAGTGAGTGGACAGCTCTGGGAGGGAGTGCAGAAAGGCCCAGTCCCTTATCAACAGAAACATAAACTGGGTAAGAAGTGATGGATCTGAATATCAGGTTGGTCTGTTATGTTCTGTAATATCCGGCAATCTACCTGTTAAAAGAACATTTACTCTATCATATTACATGAACTGCTTGCTTTACTTTCTCCACCTTGTACTTTGAACAATTTCATGCATATTGCATTGAAGAAAAATGTATTAAGCATATACTGCATTTTGTATTGCACAGCTGATATGTCAGACCTTTTGATAAGCAATATGTGAATGAAGGCGACATTTGAAACATGCACATTATTCCACGTTGTAATATGTTTTGTAATTATGGCGCATGTTTTGAAATAAATGTATTTGAGAAAATCATTGCCTCTTTATTAAATGTTTATTTTCCAAAGAAGTTTTAAAAGTTCAAAACAATTAAATACCTATTTAGTATGAATTACAAATAACTCTTATGAAGTTAAAAAAATACTCTGAGAGTTAATATTAAAATCTAACACTGAATTAGTGTTAGTTAGTAAGTGTTAAATGATTAACTCCAGCAGATTTGATATCTGACACTTAATTAGAGTTAAGGTACCAACTCTCCAAAAAGAGTTAAATTAACACTTTCTGGTGTGGACCCATATAGACACTTTAAAAATGTTGAAATCAAATCTGATAGAGTTAATTTAGACCTGCTGGATTTGCTGTGTACTCAAATGTCACTTTAGAGCGAACATAAATTTAATACTTCAGTGTCAATCATGGACGGTTTTGTCTAGTTTCTTTTGCAGGTATTTTAGTCCACTTGAATTAAAACAAAACTAACTTACAAATAACTTTTCAGCAAGATAAAGAAGTTTGTTTTAAGCAAATAATTCCTTAATATTGATAAAAAGTTCTAGTTCCCCTGGCAGATTATTTCACTTATAGGAAAATAGTATTGTTGTTGTACATAAAAAAGCTCCTCTATCTTGATGAAAAGTTACTTGCAAGTTAGTTTTGTCTTATTTCAAGTGTACTAAGATATTTGCACTAGACAAAATACTTTGTGTGTTTTTGCAGTGTTGCGGTAGTTCATTTATATTTTTGTGTTTTGATTTTGTTTGTGTTTTAAGGTATTTCATGCTGTCTTTTTTTGTGTGTAATGTTTGTAAAAACATTATTTTATTGTAAACTAAGCATTAAAGGCATTAAAAGGCAGTAACTACAGACTGCAGCTTCTTCAGACTTTTTCTTTTACAGGGAGTGTTTGAGCGGTGAAGGCAGGGAAGAGGAGGTAGGAGGATCCCTAAAAACACCCGGACAGGTCTGATAACTTTTTACTGTAAACACCAGGCTCCGTAACTGATACGCAGTGTCAACACTCAAATGTTATGTTTTGTCATCAGCAGAACAAACAGTGCTGAGTTGCTGCCACTGTTTAAAAAAGGCTGGGCTTTTGGTGAGGAGGCTGGAGTGGAAAAACATTTGGAAATTAAAAAGAAAGACTTGTCATTTGAGGTAAACTAAAACAGATACAAGTCAAAGCAAATAAATAACTTCATAACCTGCAATTGACCCGAAAGTGTCCCGCATGCCCAGTAGAGGGCGCAGTAGTGTTTTGCCAACCGCCATAAAATACGTAGTAGAAGAAGAAATGCTCAGTGTTTTCGGAAGTAAACATGGATGCTAATGGTGGAGCATATCTTTCCTTTTTAAAGTTGTTATCTAACCGGAGCCAGCACATTAACAATTTAATCCTCATTATAGTCCGCTATGGTTGTTTTTCTTGTCGCTTGCCCGTATCAGGGTGCAGAGTAGTGACGTTTGTCGCGTATCAATGACGTTCACACTCGAGTCACATTTGAAAAGATCAGGTACGTATCGGATTTAGAACCACAAATTCAGGTCGCCTGGCCCGCATTTGAAAAAAACCAAAAAAAACCGATCTGTGTTGTTCAAACTGTCATGAAAAGATCAAATACAGATGGAATTAAGGAATAAATTAATTATATAAATCGGAAATGGGTCGCTTCAGGCTGCAGTGTGAACGTAGCCAAACATTACATGAGAACTATGTACTGCTTACAAGTTTTTGAAAAGTAACTACGTTAAGTAAAGTAACTAATTACTATTACCAAGTAACTTGACAAACAGATTATAACACAGTAACACTTTATCTGTATCTGTGCTATTGCCGCTCTTCATTTGTGAAAATTAGGTTGACCATATTTTACTTTGTCAAAACGAGGACAACCTGCAGCGTAGAATCTACAATCTTTACTTTTCCTACACACACTCGCACACATAATGCAACGTGATTGGATTTGGGGAGAAGGGCGTGACTAATTTGCCATACAAAGAAACCTGGAATAGAGTAGTGGAACGGAGTGGCAATGTAATCACAATGTAAGCTATGTAATGTGTTTTGCGGCAGTTGACCAAAATCCCGGACGATTTTTAAATTCCCCCCGGACATCTTTTTAGGTCTGAAAAGTAGGACATGTCCGGGAAAAAGAGGACGTCTGGTCACCCTAGTGAAAATTATACCTCCATGAGTTTAGCCTGGCGCTCCCGGTCCTCCAACACGGCTGCATTCTTCTGCTCCAGCTCCTCCACCCGCTGCTCCAGCTGCCGGCCTCTCAGCTGGGCCTCCTGCTGCTCCCTGTGACACCGCTGCAGATCCTCCTCCAGAGGAAGCAGCTGGCCGGAGAACAGACCAGCAGCCAAAGGAAGAAGAATCAAACTTTAATTTCTTTTTGGGTGGGATCAGACAGATAAGCTCAATCTGAGTCATTTTTTCTAATCAAAAAACCTGAAACAAGATAAGTTTAATCTCTCCGCCCTGCCTTTGACTCATCATCCTGCTGACTAAGACATATTGCTGAATGCTGCACAATGTGTGCCACACCTCTTCCTGCAGTTTTTTGGCTGTCTGTCTGGATTTCTCCAGCTCTGCTCCCTTTTCCTGCAGCTGTCTGCGCAGCTCGGCCAGCTCCCTCTGACTCCTCTCTCTGGCCTCGTCGACCTGGTGCTGAAGCACATCTGTGGACGCCTCGCACTCCTCCATGATGGTGTTCATCTAAGCAGCCAGATAAGCACACCACTCACCTCAGTTTAAGAATATTTGGACTTTTGTAAGCACATAATTTATTTGCTGACCTCATGTGACTTCATGCATATTTCTGTTCCCATATTTCCTAAAAGCAGAGAACTTCGTCCCTCTCACCTTTCTCTGCAGTTGCTCCATCGCCCTGTCCTGCATCCTCCTCTCATCTTCCAGCTCTGCTTTCATTTTCCACAGCTCTTCAACTTGCTTCCTCTCTTCTTTGAGCTTTTCCTTTAAATCCTTGTGCTCATGGTTTAATTTGGTCAGCTTACTCTGAATCAGGAACAGACGGGAACTCACGGATCATCATTTGAAATCTAGATATGACTGATTATCATATTTACTGTCAGATTGCTTCAGCTTTTCCACATTTGTCATGTTGCAACCACTAATAATATTGCATTTGTTGGGGATTTTATGTAGTTAGCCGACACATACAATTACAATGGAGAACATTAATATCTGAAGTTGTAACTCAAGTTGCGTCTAATGATTATTTTAGTTATTGATTGATCTGTCTGTTATTTAGATGACTAATTGATTTAAAAAAAAAAGATTCAGTTCTGTTTTTAAATAAGAAAAAGATAATTAGGATGAGTAGCAGCAAAAAAAAAAAAAAAAACTTCCAACAGAAACTCAACCATTTCTTTTTCACCTAAACCCAGTTTAGGGCTAATCTGTTCACTAATATTTGGATAAACTGAGTAAAAGAAATAATAGAAAAAGATAAGTAAGAGATTTGTTTTACAGAATTTGAACCAGGCGAAGTTAAAATTGTGACTTAAGTGTTTTTTATTTTTCATCTGAGGATATTTATTTTTTGCACAATTTTGGCTTAATTACTGCTCTGAGTTTGTTGTTCTGTCAGTAAATGACCTTTTTTTGAGTCCAAATCTTCCATTTAGCAATTAATCGCTTACTAAATGAGTTATTTCAATCATCATGATTAATCCATTAATCGTTTCAGCTCAAGTTGCAACATGAAGGATTGTTTTAAAAAAGTTGAAGGAGTGTGAATACTTTTACAAGACATTTTGCTCTTATTACCTGCACATCTTCCAAGCGGGAAAGCAGAGACTGATTAGACTGACACAGCTCTTCCTCGCTCTTCCTCACATCCTCCAGCATTTCCTCCACCTGGTTCTTTTCCCTCTGAGGGAGGAGGGGAAACAGGAAGTGAGATTAAGATAATCTAGAAACATCTGTTTCTGGTTTTTCATCCTCTCACCTCCAGCTGCTTCGTTCTCTGCTCCATCATCCTCTCCGTGGTTTTAAACTCCTGGATGGCCTGATTCAGTTGCTCCACCTTGTTGCTCAGCTCTCGGACTTTTCCTTTCAGGTTGTTTCTCTCCTGGATCAGTTCCTTCAGCTGCACCTTAGCTGCACCTTTCTCCTCCTCCACCTGAGCCACTTCCTGACCCAAGTAGGCGTTGCTCTGAAAGGCAAAATGAAAAATAAATCTAAAATAAATCTAATTATTATGGAACCCCCTATAGCACACGACAGAGTATTAGGACCATACTAAGAAAAATTATACAATAAAATGAAATTATGAGTATAAAGTCATAATATTATGAGAATAGTCATAATTTTACAAGAAAATCATACGAAAATAAAGTCTAAATAATACAAAAATAGTCATAATATGTCAATAATTAAATCATACTGTAAGAAGAATAAAGTTGTAATATTCAGAAACAAAATCATAACATTACTAGAATAAAGTCATAAGAGAATAAAGTTGTAACATTTTGAGAATAAAGTCATAATACCTTGAGAAAGTCATATGAAAATAAGTCTAAATTATACAAGAATAAAGTAATAATATTACAAGAATATAACTATAATTTTAGGAGAATAAAGTCATATGAAAATAATGTCTAAATAATACAAAAAAAGTCATAATATCTAAAGAATGAAGTTATAATATCGCGAGAATAAAGTTGTAAAATTTCAGGAATAAAGTCATAATATTACAAGAATAAAGTAATACAAAAATAAAGTAATGAACTGAAAGAAAAATCCCCCATGTCCCTTAGGGGCCTCCGTACATTACAGTTGTACCTTAGTGAAAGTTTCTCTCACCTCCTTTGCTTGCTGCAAGTGAACCAGCAGCTTCTCGAGCTCCAGTTCATATTCTTCCTTCAGAGCAGCAATGTATTTATCATGAGTCTCCACCTCCTCTTTGAGCGCCCCCTTCAGGGCACTCAGCTCCATCTCCCGACGGTGCAGCACCTCCTCCTGCTCCTCTTTCACCTGCAGCATCTCCTGAAAGTCCACACGCATCTGTGCCAAGTCCTGACACACACCCATCATTAAAAAAAAGAGGTCAGAGGTCAGTGGAGAAACCAGTTCCTGACTCATGTGGTCTGGCTCACCTGAAGAAGAACCTCTTTCTCCGTATTTATCACGTCGGTCTTCTTGGCGCGGTCCAACTCGTCGTGCATCTCGGAGAGTTGTTGCTGGAGGTCTTTCATCTCCGCTTTAGCTCTTTCTCTTTCTGTCTTCATCTGAGTCAGTCTAAAGAAACGACAAACACAGAGGAAGGGTTTTACTTTCATACAGTGTGTTGCACCTTTTGAACTTTTCCGCGTTTTCACAAACTTCAGTAGATTGCATGTGAATGACGGACCAAAACGTAGCACTGTATCAATATTTGTTTTAATCTGAAAAGCTTTTTTCTATTCCGCTCAGCTATTGTTTTTGTGGCTGTTTCAAATTCTGACCAGTTCCCCTGCTGAAATAAAGCATCCCCATATCATTATGCTGCCACCGCCATGTTTCGCAGTGGAGTGATGAGTTCAGTGATGCCCATAGATGGTTTTTTGTTAGTTTTCCACCACATTTAGCATACTGCATGTGTGCCAGAAAAGTTAAATGTGATCTCATCAAGCAGTTTTTCTTGTCAGATGTTTGCTGTGTCCTTGTTTTTGTTTTTTCCTCCACAATTACCTGGTTGTTTCTCTCATTAATGTCAAATCGAGTCTCTGATTTTGTTGCATACCAGATGTGATTTTTGATTTTCATCGATTTATTTTATTTTTTAGTTGCTTTCTTTTCTAAAAAATTTATTGTACACGATGTTTTCGAAAAGTGGATTTGATTTTAATCATCCCTTCTGCGAGTTGTACGATGAAGTATAAGAGTCAGGCTATGAAAATAAAAAATTTTGTCAGAATATTAGAAGAAAAAAAAATCTTAAAACTACAAAAAAAAATAGTTTTAATGAGGGAAAAAAAGCTTAGAGTTATCAGAATCTGACATGACCAGCTCAGTTCTTGAAGTTCTTACTTTGAAATAGTCGATTTCATGAGTGTTTCAAAATCCTGCTACTGATAATAATTTGATGCTGTGTTAAAATATTAAGTATTGCCTCTAGGTTTTCATAAGATTTGTACTTTATTCTCTTATTACAACTGTATTCCTGTAATATTCTGAATTTATTCTCATATAAAAATAAAATAAAAACTCTTAGCCTGTTCCTGGTATGCTATTGTAGAGTTGTTATGAATTCAAAATCCAAATAAGTAGAAGCTGTAAAACAAGATGGCTGCCCTGCACGCTCTGAAAAAACATCTAAATATAAAAAATACAAAAACAAAAAAAAAGTATCAACATATCACATTATTCAGATTTGTATTTATAAAAACATCTAGCTACGTCTACTTCACAATCATAAAGTAATTTCTGTTTGCCTATCACGTAAAAACCCAATAAAATGTGTTGAAGCTTGTGGTTGTAATGTGACAAAATGTGGAAAAATTCCATAAAATGTTGACATTTTAGGAGAAAAGTTTTCTTTTTTTTCACAGTTCAAACTGTTTATTTAAATGTCCAAAAGTATTAGTATAGGCTTAATGACCAGGTGGAAGTTACTATATAAGAAACTACATTCTAACATAAGTTTGAAGAAATGATTTAAAAGCAAACAAAAGCTTTAAACTGTGTTGGATCCTTACTCCTGTTTGGTGGACTGAAGCTCTGCCTCGATTTCCGTCAGTTTCTCTCTCAGTTTGCGAAGCTCCGTCTGACTTTTGTTCAGCTCTTCTTGAAGTTTCTTCTTCTCCGTTCTCGCTTTCTCAAAAGCTTTGGCTAAAGTCATTTCATTCTGTAAATTCAATAAAAACAACAAAGCATTAAAGACAACATAACCACAGAAACACGAGGTGATGGATTGTTCTGCACCTTAATCTCAATGCCAAGTTTTTGCTTGAGATGTGCGACTTCTTTCTCCAGAGCTGCCCGTTTCTCCTGCAGCGCTTTTATTCCTGTTGCAGAGGCCTGCAGAGAAACAAAAATCTAATTAACACAATGCCACCTCCATAAATCCTGCAGATCCATGTTGGTAAACATCTCACTTTCTCCTCCTCCTCCACACTCTCCGCAGCCTTGGACTTGAGTTCGCTGATGTTGTCGAGCAGCAGTTTGACTTTTCTTTGGGTTGTGGGGTCATCATCTGCGGTCCTGGAAAAACAGGACGCACAGTTCTGAAACTCCGCAGTTTTTTGTTTGAAAAGATAAAGTTTCAAATTCGCTGCCAGCTTCCAGAGGAGAGCAGGAGTTCTGCTTGAATGTATTTTTCTCCCCTGGTACGAAGCAGGAACTGGTGGAGGTTTAATATTTTCCAGAAGAAGCAGTTATTTTATCAGTGAAGCCGTGGTCATGCTTTGCATTCCTGACTACTGGGAGTTTGAGTTCACACAGCTGGAACAGCAGCCAGATTCCTGCAGGAACGTAGCTGTGAAACCACTAACTCATCATCACTAAACGATGCCGGAAAAAGTTTCCAAAACACATTTTCATAGGGGGAAAAAAAAATCTAATTTCTTTACAAGCAAAATAATTAATCTGTGGATCAGTATTAATATTTTTGAACTCTGATATTGAGTTGTTATGAAGTAAATGGTTTTATGTTTCTAGTAACAAATTGGTGTCTAAAAATGAAGTCTGAGGAAGAACAGAGGTGTAAAAAACATTTCTTTAACCCTTTAAGGCCTAAGTTTCAAATCTCCGCCTGGAATGTTGGCTTATTTTAATTGTACAAAGTTATTTGAATGTCCTGTGAGTAGATATTTTTGCCCATTTCTCCATAACAACTAGAACTTTCAATATCTAGCATTTATTTACAATTTACCGTCTACTAAAAGAGTGTTTCATCAGATTAAACCGAAGTAAAACATGCTCTCTGCAACGGTGGGAGTGAAATTACCGTAATAACCCGATATTGGCTGGAAAGCGCAACGACTCCCCTTTCAGAAACCGTTGGGTAGGTCAAAGTATCGCAGCGTTACGGCTTGTAAAAATGTGTCGTCGGCAACACCTTTCAGCCGATAAGGATTAATGGTAAATGTATTTTGCTGTGAGACGGTGAGAGAGAGCAAGACTTTCAGTGGATAGTGCAGGCTAAATGGAGTATAGTCAGGTTTTATACTTTTGATTCGTTATAAATACCAGTTTGTTATGGAAAATTACAGTTTAGAAGATGTTATTAATCCCAGACAGTAATTCAATTACAGTTAGATCCAATTTATTTGAGTAATAAACATTATGCGGTAGTGTAAGATACATTCAGAATCAAAATTAACCCTATAAATAAGACACATCTGCATATTATTAAAGCTAATTTGACATAAGATGCTGAAGACAGAAATTTCAACTGTCATAATTTTGTAATTGTTTTAAAACTGTTGCTTGTTTTTTATAGATATTTAACTTATGCCATTTATATAAATATTTAATAGACAAAAAAATAAATAAATAAATAATTCACTTTCTGTTTCCATGTCTTTTGATACGAAAGATTATTTGGGACACTGAAAAACCAATTTTGATTTAATTCTCAAAATTATTATTTTTTTAGTGGCCCTAACCCTCTTCACATAAAAGCTTCATTTTTACTAGAATGTATAAATTTTTACATGACGTTTGGGGTTTCAGTTTTTAGTGTCGCTATCTTCAAAACCTCGATTTATGAGCTAAACTTGGGCAAGCAGAAGCTTAACCAGTTTGACAACAAAAATCTTGCACAAATTCACAAGAAATAATCCAGACCAGCTCTTTGTTTTTTCAACACCTTTAAAACAAAAACATTTACCTTGTCGTTTAGTGTACGTTAGAGGCGTGGTTCTGCACCTTTGTAAAGTAATAATAACAACGGAAGTTTTCTTTCTTACATCTTTCAAGCTTTAATATATTTTACTGGAATTTAATATGATGGTCCAACATAAAGAAGTGAATAATTGTAAAATGTAAAAAAATTAAAGAGCTATGAATACATTTGCAAAGCTCTGTACTTTTCGCTGCTTCTGGTTTGTGCAGAAGTGGGTAGTAACTTGTTATATTTACTCCGTTACATTAACTTAACAAGTATTTTTACTACACTGTATTTTTTACTTGTACTTGAGTAATTTTATTATGAAGTATTTCTACTCTTGCTTGAGTAAAATTTCTGGATTTTCTACCCAGTGAATGAAAAACAAACATGTTTTAACCAAAAATTCACCAGGCACAGACACACACCTGCAGTTTTTGTTCAAGTTTTATATTGAAAGAAACTGATTTGGAAACATTTTCTTTTGCCTGATTTTGTTATTTTTGTTACTTATACAAATTATTGTCATTTTCATCCTGAAAACATCAAAATTTCCACTTAACTTTTAATTTGGTCCATCAGATGATGCCATTTTTAAATTTTAAATGATTGCTAATTTGATCCGTTACTCAGTAGACTTTTTACCAAATACTTTTTTACTCTTAATTGAGTAATTTCTTGGATGGGTACTTTTTACATTTACTTGAGTAAAACATGTTGAAGTACTCTTTCTTGAGTAAAATCTTGGGGTATTTTATCCACCTCAGAGTTCGTGTCTCAAAGCTGCATGTTCTTGTTATAGAGCATTTCTCCAAATGAAATAAAGACTTGAGGTTTCTTCTAAGCTTGCTGCAATATTCAATTATTTGTATGATAAATTAAATTGAGCTCTATAATTTCCATTTTGCACACCTTTATAATGCAAATCAGCCTCTGATCTGTTGTGAGAGCGTGAACCTGCGCTGCACTCACCCGTTCTTCAGACACGTGAAGAGTATTTGCTTTGTTGCTTCTTCAGGCGGATCTGCTGAGAGCTCTTGCTGTCCTTTCAGAAGATCAGGAGTAACCTGGTTAGGAAACATACACCCAATAAATACTGACTTCTAAGAAACTACGTAGCTCCCTGACAACCTCTTTACCTGTACGTCTCTTTCGTCCGGCGGTTTGGACAGCACTACCGTCTCTTTCCCTTGCTGTCCCTTGCTCAGCTTGCTCTCCTCAACTCTGTTTGTCCGAGCGGATTCTCCGCCGAAGAGGCGCGCCCTGGCTGATCCAGGGGGATAAATCCCAGCTGGGGTTTCTCCTCTGCTGCCCTGAAGGGAAGACGCTCTGCTGGCTGAAGGCGACGAGGAAGAGGAGCTGGAGGTGCGGCTGCTGTCTACGCTGCGGGAGCGCCGGCACGCCTCTTTGTCCAGCCTGTTCCTCGGACCTCGTCCCCTCTGCAGGCTGCTGTTGAACTGGCTTATTAATCTGCCGACAGACATGATGGAGTCGGTGTCCACGGCGTTTGGGGACAGCAGAGCGTTGTGTCCCTCTGAGGAGGATGTGAGGTCTTGGTTGAGATCTGCCGGGTCGTCTGCAGGGCCTTCGGCAGGCAGTGGGATCCTGGGTTTGGTGGGCTCAGCAGAAAGCGATGCGTGTCGGAACCTGGAGAGGCTTTGGTTGTTATTTTCTGGGTCGTACGGCCTCAGGATCTCAGACTGACTCTGATAATTAAACCCAGAAGAAGAGTTTGGCCTACGCTGCGTCTCATCCACAGACCTTCTCACCACCCCGGGGTTGTAACCCGCCTGGTGAGTTATGACAGACACGTCCTTGTGGATCTCCTGACCAGAACTGTTCAGGACCACGTAAGGCTGGCCTTTGAATCCCTGAACCTGCACTCTCACTCCAAACAGGTTCTCCTGGCTGCCGGCTGCTGCAGGTCGGTGCTGCAGCACGTAGCCCCTCTGCATCTGGACCTCCGTGGAGCCGCTGAGTCTGTGAGACTCCATCCCGCCGCTGCCTAACCTGCTGGAATAACACCGCATGTTAGACGGAGACTGGCGTTGCATGGGAGAGCGGTTTGAAAACTGGTGCATCAGGCTGATACAGCGAAGCAAGCTGTTTACAAAACAGAGCCCCGGTGTGCACAGTGGCAGACATGCTGGGCGCTCCTGTCCAGCTGCACCCGGCAGAATGAATGTGCACTGAGAGGATAATATTGCTGCGCAATGAAAACAGCCCCCTTCTGTGTGCTCTAATGACAGGACAACTATTGTACAGCTCCAGATGAACCGGCTACATGACGACTGCGACGGGTGTCGTCACCCACTTCATGGGATAACGCTTCGGGAGTATGTTTGTCCACAAATGCGCCACTATGAGGCAGAAACACTCGAACAGACGAGGCTTTGTGCTGCAAACAATATTGGATCATCTCAAGAGCCTCATTCTGCACAATCCAAGCCTAAAGGAAAATCTAAAAGCAGCTTAAAGGAGGAAAATTAAGTGGAAAAACTACATTAAGATAAAATTCTCCTTGGCAACTAGTTAGAGAAAATCCTAAAATAAACAAGACACATTGCCAAATTTATATGAGTTAAGATAAAATCAAATAAAAGTTAAGTTAATATAAGATTATATATGTATGTTAAGATTCAATAAGGTATGTTCAGTTATGCTAAGCTTAGATAAATTAAGATAAGATATGTTATGCATGTTAAGATCAGATAATAATGTATGTTAAGTTAAATTAAGATTAGATAAGTTTAGTTAAGTTAAATTAGGATAAGATAAATAAAGTTAAGATAATATATGTTATGTATATTAATGTTAGATAAATTAAGATTAGATAAGTTTAGTTAAGTTAAATTAGGATAAGATAAATAAAGTTAAGATAATATATGTTATGTATATTAATGTTAGATAAATTAAGATTAGATAACTTGACTTAAATTATGATAAGTTAAGATATGTCATGTATAACTTATCTAAGATTAGATAAGGTATGTTAAGTTAAGCTCAGTTAAAACTTTAATGTCCACCAAGGTGGAAATGTTCTTTCTGCCCTCTAATCATAAAATAAAACACATTCATACAATCAGAATATCAACAATTTGTGCATAGATAAAAACTTTGCATGCCATAGGTAGATGTTGTCATTTAGTTTGGTTAAAAATGGCTGTTGCACTGAGAATAAATGAGGAGATCTGGATAAAATCAGATTTACATACAAAGAATATTTTTTTTATCGTAAATGCAAAACATATATATTTTGTGGGACAGTTTTGACTTTATTACTGCTTTGAATATGTTGTTCTTTCAGTACACTACCTTTTTTGAGGATATTTACTCCAGTTGGCTACTAGTTATTTCTGATTTTATTTAGAGATATCAGAGTAAAAAGGGCTAGAAAAAAAAGGCAACCTCATTTTCTTATTTGTTTTTCTTAAGTATTTTTAAACCCTCTATCACCGTTCTTACAATTATAAACTACTTAGTGTTTACCAATGAAACTTTGAGGTTTTAAAATGACAAAATGGAGTGTGAATACATTTTGCATTTGCAGTCCAGGATGTTGACCTGAGTGGAAAGAGACATAGAGGTGGTGAAACGTCCATCTGAAGGCATAATAAGGGTTACTGGGGACGATGAAAGCTAACGGGAAAAACAGCTAAATGAGCTAAATACACGAGAAATAAAACTAAAGTCACTGAAAACAGCACAGAGGATTATTTTCCACACAGGAAGTGAAGCATACATCACAGGAAATGATGTCTATTAGCTATGTAGAATAGAACTAAAAGATAAAAACTATGATGCAGACAAAGCATCAACTTCTTTAGTTAGTTTAGTGAAAGTAACACCAAAAAATATCACACACAGATTTAAAATGTAGCTTCATCTACAGTCTTGAGGTAAAATGGTTATTTGCTCCCTTGGAATTTAATGTGAACCTGGAAAATGTTTTGTTTAGGCTTGATTTTACATCCATCATTAGTTCTCTGCAGATGAAAATAATAGTTATGATCTCAAAAACCAAGCGATGATAAGAAGAAACAGTTGATTGTAAACTGAGGTTTTGTTGCCTGGCTTAACCTTATTTTTGTTATTTTATTGTTTTGTGTTGCTGAGCTTCTCAAAACACATCTGTGTTTGTATTAGGTAACAAAAGACATATAAAAGGATTAAAATCATGCGATGTGAAGCGACTGTCTGGAGGGGAAAAGATTGGTGTCATTTTTCTTTAGGATGAATAAAATATTTTTGAACTGAATTGTCAACTTTGAGATGCTTTCAGTGCATAGATTGAGTATTTGATCATAAGGTCATCCAAGTTTCCTTGCTTATAAATAAAGACAAACTGATAATATTTTTTCACGACACCAATTTTTGTTTCTTTTGCGTCTGACCTGGACATTATGATTTTAACCAGTTCAGTTTTCTCTTTTTCTCCTTTAACTACTTCACCCAAAACACACTGACAGAGAATTTCTTATTGTTAATAAACTCAAAAAATAGTATTAAAATACACATTTGCAGACTAAAAATGATCGGATTAAGAGAAATAAAACAGATTTTGATCTCTGTAAGGTTAAATATTCAATCTATACTCATAACATCAGTTCAATAACTTGGAAAACAGTCAGTCTGACCTCTTAAACTGATATAAAATTTGTGGACTAACAGCCCTCAAGTGATCTCTGTAATAACATGATCATTTAAAGCCTTCAAACTGACTTCTTAAAGTAGTTTGATGATCCACTGGTGAAAAAATGATATTTGAATCGTAAATTTAAGTCTTTTTCACATTATTTTTCTTGGTGGTGGACATTTTGGCAACAGGGAGCATGTGAAAGGAAATAATCCTTAAGGCGTGAGGTTCTGGTTCTGCGCAGTCTAAACTTTCAGACGTCAAACTTTAACTTAAAGGAGCTACTGAGCAAAGTAACGGAATAAAAATAGTGTGAGATCTTAAAGTCGATCAGAAACTTACCGCGTGTGTGTGTGTGTGTGTGTCCGGTTTTAGGAGCGGTAGGTCTTCCTCATCCTCCTCCTCCTCCTCCTCGAAGCGATCCGGCTGCTCTGCCTCCGCCCGGACTGGATCCCGGAGTCCCGCTCAGAGAGGCGGTCACTCCGCGCTGTTCCTCATCATATGACCGCTGCTGCTCGGGCGGGCTGACGTACCAACGCCGCAGAAACCTGCAGAGTGAGCGGCAGCTGTCCGCATGAATACACTGACATCATGGTGAAAACAGCACTAAAGGTTTGTAATAGTTATAAAGAAAAAAAAGAGGATTATTTCCGGATTAATATTTAATACTTTTCTTATTATTCTCTTTCTTAGTTAACTTGTTTTTTTTTTTTTTTTTGGCAGTTGTTGTTCTGGATTTCCTCCCAATTATGTTTTCTCCAGATGTTGACATGACTTTTTCCCGTCTTGCTTTATTTTGAAAATCCCAACATCCCTCGTGCATTTTGTTCGCATCTACGGAAGAGGATTAGGGCCATTGGGCGGAAAAAAAGAATTCAGTCTCGGAATTCTGACTATAATCTCATAATTTTTCCTCACAATTCAGAGAAAAAAGTAAGAATTTCGACTTTAATCTCAGAAATTTTCTAAGAATTCTGGGATTAAAGTCAGAATTCTTTTTTTTTCAGTCTTCAGCCTTAATCCTCTTCCATACACATGCTTTCCTGTTACCTTGCGAATTTATTGTTGAATTTTGTTGTTTTACCTCGTTAATGTTCCACTCTATGATCAATGATGAAGCTTTATTTTTGACATGGCAAATACAGACAAAAATGTACATAAAAACAACAGTAATGAGGAATAATAAGAAGAAATTGATTTATTAATTTGCATATTTCAAATAACATATTTTTGCATTATTATTGTAAACAAATTTGTTGAAATTACTGTTATTGTGTTAAGTCATCAACATAACTGTTTAATATATGAGCTGTTATTTCTAATTAGCATCAGTTATTGTTATAGTAAAAGAGACTCTCCACATATAACGTATTCATAAAGAATTATTTATTAGTATCACTAATCACTTGTTGTTCTGTCTAATTTCTTTACGTTTATCTTCGTCAAGCTTCGGGGGTTGATAAAAATATTCAAATCAAGCTTTGAATAAAACATTTTTCTTTGCAAAATGTGTGTTGAGTAACTTCCTTCACAACATTTCTGTTTTGAAAATGACTTTATGGATTCTAAGTAACTTTATATTATACTCTATGCAGATGACTTTATTATGTGTTCAAACTTTAAAATACAGGAACACAAGAGAGGAAAAGCATTTTTAGAAGGACATTTATTGCTACATTTTCATATCAACACTTGCCTGGAACTCAAACTGTACACATACTGCACATGTTATAAGTGTTTAAAATTATTTTGGTGTTTCTTTATGTTCAACAATGCAGTGAGTGAACATAGTTTGTTTTTAACACTATTGCTCAGAGCATTAAATTTAGGTACAGCTAATAAACTGCACACAAAACAGGCTTCATGATTAAAATAATAATTAAAAGCACATCAAGACATGATAAAGTTCACAATATTTGTATAAAAGATAACTTATAACTTAAAAATGTGTGTTTTAAGTTCAAAACTTAAACATGCATAGGGTTTGTTTGACTACATCTGAAGAGCAATAATTACAAGAAGGGGAATTATGTCCACCGGAGATACAGAAAGTAAAATCCTTGTAGCAGTGCATTAAAGAAATATAAAAACACGATTACAGACCAGGTTTAATGTTCATGTGAGATTAAAAAGAACATTCCTGGAGATCTGTTCATTCACAGAATGTTCAAACCCCTGCAGTATTTACACACACATACTCATTCACACAGAGCCCACAGGAAAAATTAAATATGTTGCCTAAAAACAAAACGTGACAGAGTCTGCCCACTGAGCTTTGTGAAAATATGACTAACAAACCTGTTTGCCAATTTTAGACTGCACACAAAACTCTCCAGTCCATTCTGATGTACTGCAACACAAATATTAGCAATAAAACTACAAAAATATGTACAAAACACCTGCAGCTTACAATGCATTTGTCTGATACAAGTCATGTTTAGGCACAAGGTTATAAAAGTCCGTCTGGGAAGAGAAGAAATGATTGTTCGATTGCATCACACTTTCTGATCAGGGAGCCACTCTGGACGAATTTGAACTGATTCGTCCAAAACACAGGAATTACAAATCATTTAATCATATTGTGAAAGTTTATCACAAAGTGTTGGCTGTTAATCAAATATCATGCATGTACAGTGCCTTGCAAAAATGTTCATCCTTCCTGAAACTCCTCTACATTTTGTCATGTTACAGTAACAAACATTAACCTTGTTAATTGGGATTTTCTTCATATCGAGCAACACAAGTAGTGGATTATATTATTTTTTACAAACAATAATTTGAGAAGTCTGGTATGCTTTTAGAAACGCCCCAATTTCCTTGAACTATTTTGCAAAGAAGAATGGGCAAAAATTTTAGTCTTTTGTTATGCCCAAAAGATGTACAGCTAAACCTCAATTTTATTGACCAACAGGGGATGAATACAAATTTTTACCTGTATAAAATATTTAAAACTATGTTATCTTCCCTCCAACTTTGATAAAACTTCAACAAAACGCGTTGCAGCCTGTGGATGTAATGTGACAAAATGTGAAAAAAGTTCAAAGGGTAGGAACCCTTTTGAAAGCCGTTGTTATCAGTTTGTACATTGATTTGAACTGATCGTTGATGTAAATGAATGAAATGCTTTAAGTGAGACTTTGAGTTGTCTGTAACAGGTGCTCAGAGGTGACCCATGGGGTTCGACGGGTCCGTCAGGCTCGGATGGAAAGCGAGATGTACAGACTGTGGATCCGACATGATGCTGGACGCCTTCTCTTCTTCTCTTCTCCGCAGACATGCAGCCTTTGGGTTCAGGTTTCTCTCTGCAGAACGGAAAATTTTAATGGTTACAAAAACAGTAAATGTAAAAATGGAGATATTGAACTCAGGTTTCACAGTTTAGAACCTAACGTTGTCAAAGGTTATCAAAATCAAAAAGTCCAATTGAACTCTAGACAGACAGACATGTAGCTGGCTACTTAACTGGCTAGCTACGTAGCTAGATAGATAGCTAGCGATCAAGTTATGTAGTTAGCTTGATCACTAGATAGATTGATAGCTAGATTGATAAATATCTAGCTAACTAGGTAGCTAGGCAGATAGCTTGATAGCTATGTAGCTAGATAGATAGGTAGGTATATAGATAGAGCGCAATACATGATAGCCAAGGGGAAATACAAGCATCACAGCAGCAAAGGGCAAAACAGCAAATTACAATTTACAACTAACAATGAAAATCAATCTAAAATGTAAAGTAACTAAAAACTATACACCGTGTATAAAAATAGTTCTTTAAAAAAAAGCCATGATATTGCACTTATAAAATAATGCTTAAAAATAATTTCAGGAATCTTAATAAAACTATGGCACTGCAAGATAGAACAAAATTAATCAAGTGGTTACTATATCTGTAAACCACCTTTTTCCGACTGCATAAAGATTTAATTCAATGTCATTGTTATAATAAAAAAAATGAAGTAATATAATTTAAAATATATTTTATGTTGGCTTTAAGACCATTTCTGTCTGGTCTTTCAGACACCCCCAATCATTTACAGCACATTCTTGCTCCACTGTTGCACTGACCTCTGACCTGCTGCTCCAGACTAAGGATCACGGCCACGGCCTGGTGCAGAACCAGCAGTTTGGTCTGCGGCTTCTCGCTGTTCAGGTGCAGCTGACACATGTGGCCCAGCTCCTTGAAGGCCTCGTTGATGTCCCGCACACGCAGACGCTCTCTAGCGTTGTTGGCCATCCTCCGCTCTCGCTCACGCTCGGCCTTCTGCTCTGGGCTCAGGTCCTCGTCCTCGTGGATGCTGCAACGAAAGACATACGGAAAGCATGTGAGAAGGGAAATGCTTGCAGGTTAAACAAAAATATAAACTTAAGAGAGTGAAGAGAGAGGACAGTGTTCAGTTATTTGGGTTTCTCTGCCCTCTTCTGGTGACTTTCATAACATGGTTTTATTTGGTTGGATGAAATAAATTTTAAAAAGCTTATGCTAATTCAACAACCACTAAACATCTATTTAAAATATCATTTGAATGTTTGTTATTTATTATTGTCTATTCTGCTTGAAAACAGGTCATCAAAATGAGACTAAACCAGTTGTTTGATGTGAATAATAAAAGAATATTTGCTGTGTTTTCCAGTTTAAGAAAGAGAACTTCTGTCATTTTTGTATTTAACATGAAAATTAAAAAACTGAATTTGCCTGCACCTCTTATAAAGTGTAACACCTGTAAAAACCTTTAAAATTAACTAATCTCTTATTGCAGCAGCATCATCTCAAACTGGAGATTTTATTTTTTAAAAAATCTAATCTTGACTTTGAATTTATTTATTTAGGTGGAGAAAAAAAATCCCATTAAAAAAAATATTAGAAGACTTAGGTCTTGGTACTCCTGATAATCCTGACGTTACACTTTCCTTTTTAAGTTTATCGTTGTTTCTTAGTTAACTAGTACTTTTTCATCAACATTAAGGAATTATATACTTAAAACAAGCTCCAATATCTTACTGAAAAGTTACTTATAAGTTAGTTTTGTCTTATTTCAATTAGTAACTATGAAAATTACTTGGCAAGATTTTTCGTTTTTGTAGTTCATGACAAAAAGTTTATACTCTCCTGCCCTCCAGCAGGTGGTCTAACTGTTTTTTTAATTAGCCAGTGCAAATATAATAGATGCGATAATTGGTTTTAATGTATGATAATAAATGTATTTAATTTTTTGTTGTTACCTGTTCTGCGTGCTGTTCTCTCCGTGTGTTTTGTGTTCACTCTCCTCGTCTGATCTCGGGCTGTCTGAGCCGTGGTCGTGGTTGGTGTGCATCATCTCCTCCCCTTCCCTGCTTTCCATCTTTAACTCCAGGTTACTCTGAACACCCAAGCCACCGCCTGTGCAAAATAAAACATATATTGCAATAAGACAATCCAAAACAAATCCGAAAAAAAGCTGGTAAGAGAGGGGTAATAACTACCTCCTCCTCCTGCACCTTGTAGGAATGTGTTCCTCTGTCTGGGCGGATATGGGTGGCCATTTTGTGTTCGGCTCTGGAAGGCTGAGTGATTGTTGTTCATGGAGACACCTTCGACCTTTAGGAGTCACAAAGAGCAAGACGAGTCAAACATGAGTCAAATTCCCTCTGCAAATGATGCACTTCAACAGTGTTTCTCTTGGGACACAAACACTTTGTTGCATTGAACTTTTTCACATTTTTTCATGTTAGAAGTACAAGCTACAGGGTAATTTTTTACAGTTTTATTTGACAGACCAACACTGCAAAAACACTAAATTATAATGTGACAGGTGAGCGGTGCGGTGCTGGCTGGGTGGCTGTGGTGGGACTGGCCCAGTAAGCCGTGGAGGTCGCTGGGCAGACAGGAAGTGGGGCCCACGGCGTATTTGTACTTTTTAGTGCAAATATCTTACTATGCATGGAATAATACAAAACTAACTTGCAAGTAACTTTTATGCATGATATATGAGCTTGTTTTAAGTCAATAATTCCTTAATATAAATAAAAAATACTAGTTATAAGTGAAATAATCTGTCAGTAAAACAAGACATTTTCCCCTTATGATATGGAAAATGTTTAGTTCCTAAAATGATAATATACTTAAAAACAAGCTCCGATTTCTTGCTGAAAAGTTACTTATAAGTTAGTTTTGACTTTTTCCAAGTACACTAAGATATTTGTACTAGAAACTAGAACAAAAATACTTAGTAAGATTGTGTGTTTATCTAGTGAAAAAGTAGTGTGTTGGGAAGTGGAAGGAAATAAATGATTTTTGGGATGTGATCAGGTCAGATGAAACCAAAATGAAACTTTTTGCCACAGCGTTATATGTGGCCGTGAATTTATCAATCAATCAAATTTTATTTCTATAGCACATTTCAGCAACAAGGCATTTCGAAGTGCTTTACGTCATAGCAAAGTACAAAGTCGTGCAACATAGAATCAACAATCAAAACATTACATTACGTCAAATGCCATCGTTAAATTCGTGATTGATTATTTTTCAAATACAACTCTAAACAGGTGGGTTTTTAGTCGAGCTGAGTGCTGCTTCTCCGTGTTACTGTCATTATTGACTGAATAATGCTAGGTTTAAACTTTAAATGGACTTTTATTGCCATTTTTAAAGAAAATTAGATTTTATGGTGTCATTGTTGACCAAATAATGCAAAGTTTACACTTTTAATGGGCTTTAAACGCAAGATTTATAATGGAAATTTCTTTAAAAGTCTCATTATTGACTGAATAATGCAAGGTTTGCTCTTTTAATAGACTTTTAATGCAAGTTTTAATATAATTTGCATTAAAATGTCATTGACTGGGAAATGGAAAGTTTATAATTTTAATTGACTTTTACTGCAAGTTTTAATCAAACTTTGCATTAAAAATGTAATTATTTATCAAATAATGCAAAGTTGACTATTTTAATGCAAGTTTTAATGGAAATTTGCTTTTATAATGTGATTATTGACTGAATAAAGCAAGGTTTACACTTTTAATGGATTATTAATGCAGGTTTTAGTGCAACTTTGCATTAAAAGTGTCCTTATTTACTGAATGACACTTCATGATAACAGTTGTAGACGCTCATGGTGACTCCTTCATGTTTATGTCATGTCAGTCTGATGCTCACCCCTTCAAATAAAGTGTTACCGAAAAGCCCAAATAGATTCTCTACTCCACAAATAATTCAATTCCAGACAAGCATAATCCTTCTCCTAAAACTACTTTACACCATTTAAATTCCCTCCAATTCTCTTCAGGATGATCCACTTCTATCTGACACATCATTAAAAAAAGGATAGTGGGAGAATTTAATATGCCCTCCCCCAAAGGATTAGATTAAATATCCTTTCCCCGTGAACATGGCAGACTTTCATTCCAGCTGGAGTAAAATCCCATCATCTGCTGAAAGAGGATGGACTGAACAATGCAGAATTGCACACAAAACAAAAGTTTTACACCATTTTGATACTTTGAAGTAATGTTTGTTAACCATTGCTGGAGTGTGACAGGTGAGCGGTGCGGTGCTGGCTGGGTGGCTGTGGTGGGACTGGCCCAGTAAGCCGTGGAGGTCGCTGGGCAGACAGGAAGTGGGGCCCACGGCGTGGTTCCTCAGAACGTGGATGACGTCGTCCAATCTGTCCAGGCGGTCCTCCACCTGAGACTAAAACCATCAACACACACGTAGACCTTTAGTTTAATATACAGCGCTGGAAAAAAATTAAGACTTTGAGACTACTTAAAATGATCAGTTTTACTCTTTATAGGTATATGTTAAAATGAACATTGTTGTTTTGTTCTATGAACTACTGACATGTCTCTGAAATAACAAGCAAAAAGTTACATATTTTTGTAAATTTACAATTTACAATAAAGTTTTGTGAGGTAACGCAAAAGTAAAAAATTTCCCCATGTCCCCTGGATGCTCAGGAAGAGTTCAGGAATCAATATTTGGTGGAATAACCAGGAGGTTTTCAACGAGGTGCAGTGCAGTGGGCTCTTCATTTGTAGTTTATGCTCCAGACATCAAATTTATTTTTCGTGTTTTGGGAAATACAGTTTTTATCTTCTTTCGCCAAATGTAATATTTATTTTAGTATTGTCTATTCTACTAAATTTCACATTCTGTAGATTTTTTATTTAACCACTTAAGCCTTTTTATACATTATTATAATTGCATATAAGGTGCAAATGAACAATTAGATTCCTTTTTTTAAAAAGAGAAAATAAACAATTTGTTACAATAACCTGCCGATGTAACTAGTAACTTTTTATCAATATTCAAGAATTATTGACTTAGAACAAGCTCTTATATCTCATAAGTAGGGTTTGTATTATTTCACATGTACTAAGATATTTGTACTAGAAACAAGACCAAAAATACTTTGTAAAATTTGCAATGTGACACAGAGATTTAACAAAAAAGGATTCAGATCTTTACCAATGATATGAGTGAGGATTCAAAATGAGGTGACACCGGTGGCTGAACTGAACTGCGGGGCCACAAGTTGTTCCCTAAAAAGAAAGAAAACCATAAGAAAAATTATGACATTGTCTATGAAAATGTAAAACTCTAATAAATAATGATTATTTTGCTTTCCTACCTGTAGATTCAGCTGCGTTTGGGAGCGGGGAAGGAGATCTCACTGGTGTAGAGGAGCTGGAGGGGAAGCTGCTGCTCGTGTGATCGGGGGAATAAATCTGACAGAGAGAAGGAGCAGCAGAGGAACCAGATCATGGATCATTTTAAAAGCACAACTTGTCATTTCTGTGTAAGCTTTAACAGCTGCTGCCACAATCCCTGGAGCTTCCTCGTAACCTGAACTAAACTCATCCATTCCTGTCATTTTACTGCACTGCAGCCAATAAAACGTCCCGCTACACGACTGTAACCCTGCTTTAATGTGTGGTGCTCTTCTGTCGCCCCACAGGAAGTTATGAATTATAGGTGTGGGATCCCAAGGTTTGGTTTTATGCTCTGACCTGACCCGTTTGAATATTACAGAGCACAGATAAGTAGCTTTAATGAGAGTGAGGTGGTTCATACTTACAGAGGCCAAAGCTTTTCCCAGCGTATCGCCTGTCTGTGACGCTCCTGACAAATTCACTTGGCTCCCTGAGACTTAACAAACACATTTATAGTGACATTATGTGAATATATACAAATATGTGCTTTCTTTACTTCAAACAAATTAATTAAAAAAAACAAAGCAAAGAAAATACACATATACACGCAAAAAAACAATCTTTTTCAAACATAAGAATCAGTCATTTTAGCTACTGTACTGTAGTTTAAACCTTTACAGGAAGAAGATTTGGACTTCACCAACCAGATACATAATAATTAATAAAGTAAAAAGTAGTATCATTTAAAATTATTCACAGGTTCTTCTTATCCAAAATCTTTCTACAACATTTTAACAAGGATATAAATATGATTTGCTCTTTCTGTGAAAAAAACCCCCCAGAAAATATATTTTTTATTTATTTTGGTTTTATCCTTTCTCTACTCAATTCTGGAAAATTATTTGCATTTTGATTTAGATTTTTATCGAAGTTCTATTATTACGCTAGAATGACAACCCAGGAAAATGGCAAATTCACAGATGCCGTTACAATAATCAAAAATCACTCGTTTCCATTTTTTGAAAATGAGGCCAAACAATAAATAAGAACTATTAGAAATTCCACCAATATAAAAACCATTAAAACTTGCACTTTACAAAAACTAGCAGATTTTTCAATTAATATTTTTCCCATGTTTGAGGTAAAAAAATATATATATTTTTTTAAAAACCTCAAATTGAGTGAAATTGAGTCAATAATTGGCCCTTGACCCTTTGCACGTGACGTCACTCTCTCCGCCGCTCCGCCATGTCGGACGTGAAAATCAACCAATGCGCTCCTGTTGCTAATCTAATGTCGCTTTATTAAGGTGATTTCGCTTTAAAAATGGCAGTAGGGTGCCGGGCGGTCGGCTGCACAAGCAGAGAACGATAGAAACCAAATGTGTCTCTTTACTGTGTAACTTTTAGTGAGAAGAGATGGGAGACGGAGAGCAGCAGTTAATCACAGTGACGGTCAACCCTCGGTGTAATGGCGGATCTGTAGCGAACACTTTTTACAACTAAGGTAAGAAGACTAACGTCCATATACTGTATGAATAAGGGTGATTGGAAAGATATCAAACATCGCATTATGGAGAAGGTAGGCGTCTGACCATTGGTAACCATGGAAACAATGTCCGCACTGTCATGTAGCCGAACATGTATGGGGAAAAAGTGGTTAAAATGTCTCGGCTTTTGTACGATTTTAATGCCGCTCCAGTGTAAAAGGAAACGCCGTTTATGACGTAGTGATAAATCATGTGGTGTGAATTCAGAGAAAGTCGGTGATTTGATCAACAAGTCAGGAGGGAGGAGGTACGGGTCGGTTTCTAAGCTAGCTGTTTAAAAACTTTTGTAAACACCGCCGTCTATGAGCCCCAACCAGGTGTGTTACGTTCACAGACAAATTAGCTCGATGCTAACAAGTAGAAGCCATGAATAAACTGGCAAAAACAACTTCGGAAAATAACTTCAGTCACTCCCAATTCTCACTTCCCACGTACATCACGTCGCCTCAAATGACTATAAGTGACGTAGTTGCAAAGGGTCAATATCTTGTGTGCACACGTGATATATAGTTTTTCCAGTCAAAAACTTCTAAATTTGTAAGTCAGTTTTTCTTATTTCAAGTGTACTAAGACATTTACACTAAGAAAATATTTGTTTTTCTTTTGTTTCTTTTTGCACCATGCAACAAAGAGTAAAAAGAGTAAAAACAAAGAGTAAAATTAAGCTCTTATTTTTTATTTTCCTCACCTGCTGGATTCTCGGAGTGGCTGTCAGAGGGAGAGCGGGACACCGTGTTGTTGCGGTGAAAGGTGGACATCGGCGGTAAACCTCTGTTCATTTCAGCCGCCAGCACCGAGTGAGGAGAGAAATCCTGAGCAGAAAGCAAACGCGTTTTTAAAAACAAGAGTTTTTGGATCAACATTCACCAGGGCTGATGAAGGAAAACTCACCAGGTTACCGTGGGTCGGCTGCAGGCTGTTGTAGCTCCCCAGCTGTGTTTGGTGGCCCGCCGAGGCCCCCAGCGCACCTTCATAGCCCTGCTGGTTCAGCCCGTTTACGGCGCTCCAGATGTCCGGAGAATTGCTCATCCCCTCTAAAATAAAGAATCATGTTTTATTCTCCTGAACTGCTGAGGTGTCTTGAACTGTCAAGTTATAAAGCAGAAGACTGGACCCCGGTGCAGAGAAATTACATGCAATAACTTAAGTTTTACTGTCTCAATTAAACAGTACAGAACATGTTTGGTTGCTATGCTGCTCATTTCATATATCTCTTTTACACTGGGGGTGAATAATGTATTCATGGTCTATGATATTAATAGCAACAAAGGAAAACATACTCATACAGTGCAGCGTAATAATTAAAGTCATTTAATTATTTTGTTTTAATTTTCTGTTTGTGTTTTATTTATTTAACAATTTTAATCAGTTTTATATTCTGACCTGATTGTAGTTTACATTTTGTCACAAACATTTAAATCTTCCCTTACTATTAGGTTTTAAGTGTTTGTTTTCTATTTTCGTTGTTCACCAGTTCACAGATTATTTTATTTGATCCCCGTTTTTGTTCTTTTTTCTTTTGTTGGTCTTTTTTTAATCATGCTTTTTGTGTGTGTCAGCTTCTTTTTCATCATTTTTCCACACTTTGTCTCAGACACTGCAAAAACACGAGATCTCACTAAATATATTAGTACACTTGTACTTAAAAGTAATTTTTCAGCAATATATTGATGCTTTTTAAAAGTTACAAATTCTTTAATATCGATCAAAACTGGCAGGTATTTCACTTATAACAAGACATTTTCCCCATGTTTTAAGTGAAAAAACTCTGCTAATCAAACTAGCATTTTATTGACTTGAAACAAGCTCATATATTGCTGAAAAATTATTTGTAAGTTAGTTCTGTCTTATTTCAAGTGTATTATGATATTTTTACTAAACGAGACAAAAATACTTTGCAAGATTTCTTGTTTTTGAAATAGTGTGCTACCAATAAAGTATAATTTACTGATTAGTTTTTAATATTTAATCACCAATTTATCACTTTCCTCATATTTTTCTTGCATCCATTGTGGTAAATTTGCCTAATTTTCTCATCATTTTATATCTAATTCTATATAAAAGTAAACAAGGAGGTTGGACAAGGGGATCACATGGTGGTCATATGTTATAACCTGCTACAAAAGCTACAAGAAGCATGATACTTCAAGAAACATTTGATTGTTATTGTTGGATAATGAGTGTTTTGAGGTTTTGCTGGGCTTGAACTCACCAAAGAAGGTGCTTGCAAACACATTGCTGGGGACTTTGCTTGATGAGTGTGAAGTTGAGTTGCCATCAGAGCTGGGAGGCTGCCCATAAACCTGAAAACACAATTAAAACCACCTTACAAACTGATACTTTTCCTACTTTATGGTGCAGGAAGCTGGGCTGTAAAGCTAATTCCAGTTAGCATGTGGACAGGAGCAAAAGTTAAGACCTTAATACAGAAAAAATGTCATATAATTTTTTTTCTCTGACATTTACATGTTTAAAGTCACGCCACATCATCTTAGTCAGATTTTAGTTTGGATTATTTTTGATGTGGATTTGCAGGTGTGCTTTGGATCATTATGCATAACTAAAATCCACTTAATCTCAGTGTCACAGATATCCAGACATTTTCCTTCAGGATTCCTCGATATTTGTGGTATTTTTGGTCCTGGAAACTCACCTGCGGAGTTTCCAGGATGCTTACTTTTTATTAATTAGCTATTTAATTAAATCTATAGAACCAAATCACTACAGCATCACAAAAAAAGCTAACTAAAAGTGAACACAAGGTCTGCAGATGAATATGGCTGCAGTTTTTTTCCTCTGTCTTATGATATTCTTCTGTTTTCTGCTGTTTGTTTTTAAGTTGTATGATGCTTTAATGTTTTCTGAACAGGTCGTTTATGAAAACATTTATTTAATGTACCTGGTTAAATAATAATAAAAAAATGTTATTCTGGCCTCATTTGGATCAGCTCTCATGCAGGGTCACCTACATGTTTTCTACATTTGTGGATAAAGCTCTGACTCTAGTTCTCTGGAGTCCCAAAGTCTTCAAAATGGCATTTTGGTTTTTCATGTATTCTCAGATTTCTCCTTTACGTTGTCAGACAGTGAGTTTTCGGTTTAATCACAGTGAATTTGTAGTTTGCATGGGAGCAATCTGAAGTAATAATGCAATGAAAACAAAACAGAGTGCAGATGCACACTTGGAGCCACCATGGTAATCCATAATCTGCAGATCCATGCACCTCCTCATCCGGATTTGGGAACCGTTCACCAGGAGAAATCCTTGCGCTAATCATGATCAGGTCCGGCTGGGACTCAGATCTCCAAAAACATAAAACTGAATTTCAATTTGTCATGATTCCTTTAAATTTAGACTAAAGCCCTCCTGCGTAGAGTTGGTTTGGAGACATTATAAATGAAACAATAATCAACAGTTTGATGTGGAACAATGGCACTTGATAAAATCTAATGCTTGTTGACTGTGTGTTCTTTGTTGGTTTGTACTGATTTCCTTAATTCTGGGAGATCGGTGATCGGCCTATACCTATATGTGAAGCCAATCTTATTTACCTCAGCAAATGTCTAAAAATCAGCCGCTGTCCTCTTCTGCTCTGCAGAGAGAGAGGTTTGACTGACAGTCTGGCTCACCAGGTCATGTCTGCACGTTTGCAGCTAACAATCGTCATCCCACTGTTACCAACTCAGCAACTTTCTGGCTATATTTAGTGACATTTTAGACAAAAAAAAAAATGTATATCGGCCAAAATCGGAATCGGCAGATCAAGCATTTTAAAAATTGTTAATCGATGATTGACCAGAAAACTCCAATTGGTGCATTTCTACTTCTGCGACTTTGTGTTTTTGTGTTATCATAATGTAAAGCGCTTTGACTGACTGATTGATTGATAATTTGTGCTCAAGATAACACAAAATGGAAAACAAATATTCTGAAAGGCAAATAAATTTCAGATTAAAGCATGCCCTGCACTCATGCAGACACAGAAACCCACAGAGAGGCGCTCGCCTTGCCCAAAACCACCAAGAGGCTCGAGCTGCACCTGCACTTCCCTCCGTCGCTTTGATGTGCCCCAGGAAATGAAAATAAACCTCCCTGCGCTGCATCAATGGGGTGTCAGTTACCCGGACGACAAGTTCTGTAAAGCAGGCTATTAGAGACTCTCTTGAGTACGCTTGTGCAAGACTCGCACATTTAGGCAAACCACACACACACACGCGTGTGCACGCACAGAGCCGTGACCCTGGCTGGCAAGAGTCCCATGGTGATTGTGGGCTTGGCCAAACAGAAGAGCCCCTGTCGACACTCGGCCCGTCTGAGCCGCCACGGGCAGCATATGGCAGAGGATAAAGCCAATTGTCCTCCTTACCATCAGCATAGCAGGCGACCCGTTAATAATGGTCACACCCCCGCCCCAGCACGCCCTCTCTGGCCCCCGATGGAGAGGGGCCATCGCCACGACACCCTCTTTTAGCATAGCATTGATTTAGGAGCCATCAATCATCAAATCACGAAATGATAATGCACTTTTTCTTTTTTTTTTAACTCCTGCAGTTCAAGAAGAAATTCAAAAGCAATAAATAATTATTTTCTATTAACTGAAAGCTTTTTAAGGCAGGGATATGTATATAGAAGAGCAGCGTTGTCAATACACACACACACACAGAGCATCAAGATGAGAGATAAGTGAAACATCAACTTGCTATTCAAGGCCCATGCCTCGCTCCACCGTGGCCAACTCCGGCCACATGCAACCAATTTTCTGCCTCTGTGATCCACGATGTCTGGATGTGGTTAGTCTCTCCGAGATCAAAGCTGCCTTTGATAATGGTTGCAGCGGTGCAGGGACTGCTCCAACGTAGCGGGGTTAAATCAAATAGAAATAGAGGCAATCTGCTTCATGTCAAGATGTTTTTCTGCTGCCAGGCTTGACTGGATTGCACAGAGCAAACAGGAAGTCTCACTGAAGCATTTTAAAAACAAGCCTTTTTGTCAGCCTAGAACAAGAAGTAAAAGTGAATTTAAAGTTATTGCATGTCGAACAGATTGTGTTCTGTTTTTTCTGATTTGATGTGTGATTTTTTGATCATTAAATGCATCAAAGTAAAAAAAAATTAAGAGTCATATCACCCAATGTTGCACTTCTTTTGTAGTTTGGTAAAAATCAGAAAGAGGTTTTGATGCATAAATTGGGATAATTTTATTGTCATTTTCTGGTGGATTCAAAGCTGACATCTCCATTATGAAACCTGTTTTCTATTTTAATCCTGAGAAGGAAAATAATCTGAATCAGTTAAAACTGGAATTTCATTTTCAGCAAAGAGAAACCTGACTGGTGCATCTCTACAGGATTACTCTGGAGCCGAAAGAGTTTAAGAAAATTTAATTCCTAATGTTGCAACTTTATGATAACTTTAAAGCAAGTTCACATCTTATTACAGCTCTGACTCATCTGAAAGACAAAGCTTTCTCCCTCTGTACGTCAAAACACACACCAGTCATTATCAAATATCCTGTTTAAAGAAGAGAGCATTCTCAAAAATCTGACATTCCTCCAACAACTTTCAATTGGCGTAAATTTTTTATTTAAGTTTCCACTGCAAATGCATTCAAATCTGATGTTGATTCTTGATGTGAAACTCAAGAAACGAACTAACAGAACAGCTAAGAATGCAGCAAACAGACAAACAACCCATGCCCAACCTAATTTATGGTGGATAAATATGAAGATACTCACCGGCTTCATGTTGTAGCAGTACATCAGTGAGTTGTTGCCTGTCCCAGAGGCAGGATGAGCACAGTACATAACTGTCTGGATCACAACAAGACTCTCAGCGCTCTCCACACACAGCTCCTCTGTCCACCTCTTTACTCATGTGTGTGGTGTGTCGTCCACACACACTCCTTCCCCTAACCCACCCCTGCTGGTCGTGCAGCAACCCGCAGACAACTTATGCAAATCAGGGCTGGACCATTTCATCCGGCACAGAGGGGGTGGCCAAGACATGATGCTTTTGCTTTAAAAATGTTACATCATTTATGAGCTTTTCTGCTTCTAAGTGGAAAATTATTACACAAAGAACTCATTATTTTACAATTTGTGGTGGCATGGGTTTTTTGTAAGCATAAAAAACATAAATAAATTCACATGAAAACCAAAATAACTAGGGGATTCCCAATCAACGTATGGATAAATAACCCCCCAAAATACATAATTGTAATGATGAGAGGTCCTTATTGCTCAGATATCATCGTGTTTTCATGTCATCTTGCATAAGTGTAAAGTTGAACACACACAAGGCTAGAAATCCCTCCTCTGGACCAACAAGCAGTGATGACGCCACCAAGATAATCTCCTGTTAGACAGGTAGAGGTTTCCAGTAAACACTGGATACTACAGCCTCGTCTGACCTACATTCACAAATAGAGCCAGGTCTTAATTTGCAGGCACGTGTGGCATGGAGAGCTGGGTTTGGAGGTTATTTGGTCTGTCTGGGTGATCGTCTGCAGCATTTCCTAAAAAGAGTCGTCCTTCCTGTATAAGGTCAAATCCACCACACGTATCATTTTTAACCAAAACATATGCAAAAAACATTTTAAAAAATGTACAATTTCATTTGTGTCTTGCATTAAGCATGCCTTCTATATGAGAGAGGGGGATGAAAAGATGAACTTGGCTCAATGCACAGAGCTACAGTATGGCACCCGGTCCTGGCATGGCTTGGTGTTTTACAGACACCTCACAAGAATCCAATCAAATGATTCCCGCTGGGACAAAAACAAAGTCTTTTCCAAACCACAGTACCGACTCTTCAGTAAACACTAAAGACAGACTCTAATGCAACAGAGAACGGTAATGATACAATATTTTTTATTTTCTTTTAAAATAAAACAGTGCAAAAATGTCTAACTCCATTATTTGTTAGGATGTATTTGAAACCATTTAATCAGTGAGAGATTCAACCTCTCACAGATTTCTTTATTCTTGCCCACTTTTTGCTTTGCTTTATTTTTGAAGGGATATTTTTCTTTTTCCGAGAAGTATGACCTAAAGTCTTTCTTAAGACGTCTCTATATGACTGAAGAAAACTTTTGATGCACAAATGTAACAAAAACATTTGACACCATTTCTGTTTGATTTGATTTCTTCAAATCAAACAGAAATGGTGTCAAACATTTGTGCATCAAAGATTTTTGTTTGTGGTGCTTTCAATGTAAAGATATTAGTAACTGTTTCCAGAGGTCATTAAAGGTCAACTTTCCCGGTGTCCACACACACATTTACAAAATCAAACAAATTTTGAGTTAACACTGTAAAACATTTGAGCCGCATTTAGTTGTCTATTATCTTTTACTCTTTAAGTCAAATAAATTTATCCAGTTTTAGATTTTGAACCTAAATGTGAGTTTGTGAAAGATAAACTTACAGCAGTAAGTTGTGTTAACTTTTTATTAATTTAGTCAAACCTTCAAGAGTTGAATAAACTAGAGATTTTAGGTTAGCACTTAAAAAACTGGAAGAAGAAAAAGACAGGAGTGGGAACTATTTCCCAGAATGCTTAGCGGCATGGTTTTGTCTCCTGAGATGGAAGTGCGTTACATTGATCTGACTCTTGTGTTTTATTAAGGCAAATGTTCATTTTAATGCAATTCTCAGTTAGCAAAGCTTGAGGATAATGTCCTGTTCACACTAAATGTTTCTGAGCTGAATTCATTGGGATGTTTAATAAAATTCATTATCAGATCAGAAATTTGGTTCCTGCAGTTTGAAACAAGAATTTAAATTATTCTAAAGTAAAATAAGTATTTAGTTTAACTTGATATTGTGAGTAAAATAATAGAGAAATGTGGCTCTTTCATTAGGTGAGGGCAGTTTTTTAGTTAAAACTCACAATTCAAGATTAATGAAGTTAAAAAACAATGTTTAGACAACTTGTCTCTTGTTGTTAAATCAACTTCATGAACTTTAATTTCTGAGTTAAAACCAAAACAGTTTTCTTGTTGACTTAAATTGCATTTTCAAGGCAGCAGGTGGACTTTCATTTTCAAGTTAAACCACCTTCACATATTTTACAGTGAATCAACTGCGCTATAAAAACAGCAGGACGGTGGCGACGGTGGTAGGAATTCGTCCTATCGCAATCAGTAGGTTGATGGTTCGATTTCTGCTCCGTCTACCTCTGTCGTTGTGACCTTGGTTACTTCACCCGCCTTGCCTGCTGGTGGTGTTGACAGGATCTGGTGGTGCCGGTACATGGCAGCCTTGCTACTCTCAGACTGTCCCAGTCCACTGTATGTGTGAATGTGTAAAATGATACACAAGTATTCTTTCAGCAAATGGAATATTTTTTTTAAAGTATGTTAGCAATTAATCAATTACTGAATAAGTTGATGATTACTTCAATAATCAATTAATCATGATTAATCATGATTAATCCGATTAATCGTTTCATCCTTAGTCAGAATTTTGTTTTGTAGAGTGAAGATGCTGAGGAGCTGGTGTTTGGCGTCCAAAAATAAAGACTGACCTAAATTTTTTTAAGACCAGAATGATATATTTAGAAACTTCAAACGGTGACAAACACGTGATTTTCCTCCTGATTCAATCTGTCTGCAGGTGAGCTGCTGTCCGCTCAGCTTCCTTAAAGTCAAAGTCTAATCCTGGCGATCCAAACCAGCGCTATCTAGGTTAGGAGGTCACTCACTCAATTCTTCTTCTTCTTCTTTATCAGCGCAATCGTTGGTTGACTTTTACAACTGCATACTTTTCTTTTCTTTTTACCCAATTAAGGAAGATGTCATAATAAAGCCAAAATATCCAAATGCTGATGTCAGTAAATATATTAGCTGTTTTACAACTAATCCCTGGCAACTGGTGGCTACTGAGTGACCTTCTCCTCTGACAGAGATCAGTCTTCTTATCTGGCACATTAAGCATTCATAACACAAACGTATCTGATCCAAGAGCCAATTTATACAGTCCCCTGACCCTGAACTTTGCATCAATCTTAGTTAATTGCAGTCTTGTCAGAAAAGGGATTATCCAAACAGGTAATGCAAATGTTAATGAGATCATTTTTGCATATCTTTATTTTCCTGTGGTTGAAATGCCACTGGTTCTGACGTTCTGCTATGAAGAATGTCACTCCCGATGGCCCCTTGATACATTGTTGGCCATGAGGAGGTTGGATGCAGAGGAGAAACCAAAACAGAGAAGTGCTAAAAATGAAGAAAAATGTATAGAAATGGCGACGTTTTAAAAAAAAAAACACACACATTTTCAGTCAGTGTTGTTGCTGTTAAAATTTTATATTTTTACTGCATGACATGCTGTTGCCTCTCCAAATGTTGTTGGCACTCTGCTGATTGTCATGCGCCTGATTTGACATGGCTTAAATAACTATCTTCCTGCCAGTGATTGGCATTCACACAAGAAGGGGTGAGTGGGACTGGGGAGCAGATGGTGACATTCCACATGACCAAACTGATCAATCACCATGCTGGGACGCAGGTGCAGCACAGGCGGGCAGCACCACACCATCTATTTCACCATCTACAGGGCACTATAACACATGGGCACCAATCGTGGCACCCTGAGGGTCTGCATGCTCCTCCGTCCCGCTGCGCCAAGGTTGATGACATCAGAGTTTCCCATCCGCTCTGCCATGGGACGCAGAGAAAAGGGAGCATGAAAAAAAAACAAGCATTGGAAAAATATCTGCAACAACAGCCTGGTCTGGGGAAGGTTGCATAAGTGACGTCAAAGCAAGGGACTCCCATATTATATATTATTACCAAATATAAGTGGGCTGAGGTGGTATTAATAACTCTGGATCTTTCCCACACTTTGTTACGCTGCAGACAGAAACAACAGCATGTTTTTAATGCAAATAAAATTCTGAAATGTGTTGCATATAGAGAAACAGCTTTGGGTAAGTCTCCATCAGCTCTGCACATTTAGTTATGAAAAATAGCTCAACCTCTGTCAGGTTGCATGGAGTTTTAACATTAAATGGGTTCTGTTATGCAAAATTCACATTTTGCATGTTTTTTTTTTATACTTCCATTTGGGTCTCAACTGCTTCTAAAAACAGTTCAATTGCTTTTAAAAAAAACGGTGTCATTTTTTGAAAATAAGTCAAAAATGTCTGAAAAATGAGCAACTCTCAATTGTTGAGTAACATTCAAGCGGCACTGCGCTGTTACCCAGCAACCCAGCATGACCCAGCCCTGTTACCTAGCAACCCAAGTGTAACTCCAGCACGTTCTGTCATCTGGTTTTAGCGCTATTATTGCTCTACAATGGCTGCTGAAAAACTTACCATCCAGAAATCATTTGCTGCATTCTTGTTGGTCGTGCAGGAGGCTCTACTTTTGCTTTTCAAAGATGTACTGTTGTATAACTGTGCATTTGTTGGCAGCCTTTTTCACGTGCAAGTTGAGGGGGCATTGTCAGCAGCAGCTTCTTTTGGATTCAAAGTGACAAAATGCCCTAAAACAGTTCAAAAATATTCAGAACTGATCAGACTAAAATCTCAACCTCTAAGAATTACTTTGTGTAAAAAATGTAATGAATATGTTTCGTATAATCCATAAACCTTTCCCAATCCATTCAAGAAAGCATAACAGGTCACCTTTAAATTTCACATCTTGCCACAGACTCTCAATTAATTTTACATCTGGACTTTGACTGGACCATTCCATGCTTGTAAGTAACTAATTCCATTGTAACCCAGGCTGCAGTGCTATTTATGGCACAATAACCACTGTAATGTCTAGAAGCTGAAGGGTCTTGATATCTGCAGTGTTCACGTCACTGCAGACCCAGCACCAGTACACTTATTGATCACCCGCTCCATATTCCCCTCATTTGTAAACAAAACTTGGAGATACTTAAGCTTCTCCATTCAGACCTTGTTGCGACCTGGAGAGGTCATGACCCCGTTCTGGCTCAAGGCAATGCTCTTGGATTTGGAGGTGTTGATTTTCAGTTTCTTCCTCCTGAATACAGTCCACAAAGTTAAAGTATCTTATCATACAAACAGCTATTAAAATGTGCTTTGTAAGCAGTTATCAGTCGTCTGAGTTTCTGTTCAACAAGCAGAAATAGAAAAAGAAAGAAAAAGTGATCAGCTTTATAAAAACAGGAAACATGTTATAATTTATATTTTGAAGTATTTTGATATATTACTCCAGTGAAACATTAGTGTACTAAGTAATTAAGTTTAATATATATATATATATATATATATATATATATATATATATATATATATATATATATATATATATATATATATATATATATATATACTGTATATTATACTGTTAGACAAGTTATCAGTACTCTTCAAGTGTACTTGGAAATCAGCCTTGTAACTGAATAAAAGATAAAGTAAAAAAAAGAAAAGAAAAATACTGGCAACAAAACCAGTCCACAAAACCTGAGAAATCATGTTTATTTTTTAATCTCTTAGGAATATAATAGTTAAACTAACTTTTGATTCATTTTCCGTTCTTTTTTATTTCCCTTAATTTTTTTTTAAATGAGCATTTAAGTATTTTGCTGGAAATACACTGAAAAAACAAAACAGGCAATCCAACTTAAAAAAAAACCATTAGTTTATTTGTTGCAAGTAGTCCAGTCAAGTTTATCCAAGTGAATATATTCAGTTTAAGTTGTCATGTTAAACAAGTGTGAATAAATAAAGCTTGACGAACTTAAAGAGCTCCATTGCCTTAGTGTATAACTAAAATGTTTTTAGCATGATATTTTAACCCGATTCGGGCTACCAGATCGCCGGCGATCTGAGATGCATACATATTTTTCAAATGCCGGTAGAATTCGAACCACGTAAGGTAGAGCAATTTTTTTTTTTGCATATTAAACTGTAAGAATTGCGCTTCCTTTTCCGACCCTAAACATCCCCCCCGAGTTGCTGTGCGCGCGCAGACGAGTTCACAGATTTATAGTAAAAAGGATGGGTCCACAAACATGATGTGGCATCCATCCCTCTATTTGTAGATCAGCTCGGGTCTGGCCAATCACTTCCTGTGTTGTTCTGACGTTGACAGAATGAAATACTACGAGATTTCATGAAATGTCACATGACTTCAGGTGAGATTTCATGAAAGTCATTTCCGTTTCCTGCACGTGCTATTTGGCTCTGCTCTTGCAAATGTCTGTCATGTGGACAGACATTTTCTCATGTGAATACACAAAGACTGACACACTTTCATTTAAATGTTTGTATTTTATTGTTGATGTACAATGTGCAATGTATCTTCTGCACTTCTTTTTTCTGATTGCACTGATAAAAGCATTTTTTTTATTTTCCCTCGTTTTATTGTTTTTAGAAAATTGGCTGTAACTTTGAAACGAAGCTTTGAAAAAACTCCAAATAAATTGTGTTTGGTTTAGAAGGCTTGTGTGCAACTTTTTTGTATTGGGAACTTTGGTAAATAAAGTTAGGAAACTCTTCATATTTACAAAAATATGTCAAAAAAATTATAAACGGATGGAGTTCTTGTTATTGTTTTGCAAATTTTCTATTTTTAATCAGTTATTATTGATAAATGGCATACAAACTTGGAAAGGAGGACTTATAAGGATTTTATAGATGTAAAGAACATTGGAGTGCTCCTAATAATGACTCTGCAGCATCCAAAAATGTAAAAAGATGCTCATGCGGACTTTTATAATGGTAGTCCTAGAAGGGTTAATAAGAAAAAGAAGGTGACATGCAATTAGATGAGTGTGTTGACCAGTTGATGTGTTTTTGCTTACAGATATTCAAACAATAAAACAAAACTCAATGAAAGTGGATGCATCTTAAAGTCAGCACAGCGTGTGAAGTGTGTGCTGAGGTAAATGGGTTGGCTGTGGTTTCTGATGCATGCTGGCGTGACTCTGTGCCGAGGATCTGCGGCATCTTCAGGATAAGACCTGGACTCAGCAAGCCGATCTCATAGTCTGGCCTGACTGCTGGGGGAAGAGGGGGAGGCTGTAAGAGGATTGGACTGGCTACGGCCGCACGTGAGAGCCAGACTCACCGACTTCTTCGCTGCAGTGACCCAGCCGTCCCACATACACCAACTACAAAGAAAAAAATAACGTACAACTTCAGGTCGGACACTGGATCCTGGATGACTTGTTGGGTCTCCTTGACTGTCCCAGACACGTCCAGTGTTGTTCTGCTATTTCTGCTTAATGCAGATCAGATATCATAGTTTGGTCTTTGACTTTTATATCTTGTTTTGTGTGGTTCACATATGAAAGTCAAAGGTTTTGCTTTTTTTTTTAGTCACTATGAATCACAAAATAGGGACAAGCTCCAGAAACTGAATGTATAATAGGACTACAGTGAAAACACTGGCAGCTGTGGTCACCATATAAATCCGTACAAATTTTATCGTATTTATACGATAAAACTATGGCAACACAGAATCTTACCATATAAATACATATTTTAATGTATTTATACAGTAAAATTATGGCTGTATTTATTATTATTATATTATTACCGTATCTATACGGTAAAATTATGGCAACACGGAATTTTGCCATATGAATGTGGATTTATATGGTAACCACACCTGCCAGCATTTTACCTTAAATCAGACACAATTTTTTTTTACAGTGTATAAGTTATGTTTAAAAGGAATTTAGAGGTAATTGCTTCTGAAATGTAAAACAAGATTTATTAAAAGCACAAGAAAATCTATCTAAATAAAGGACACAGCCATGAAACTTACCACTAAAGTTGTTTTTTCTGGTGTTAAAATGTATATTTGCATATAAAAAATCTATTTTTGCATTGAATTTACAATATTAAACAAATAGTTAACAGTTTTGTTTCTTCAGAATGACAGAATTTATCATTGTATACTGTATGTTTCCACTGTCATTTGCAGTCGTTTGCATTGTTTTGACCTTTTTAAAGTATTTTCCCATACAATGTTCTTTTTTTTTCATATGTCTTACTTGCATATTATTTATCTATTTACCTATTAATTTGGGGGTTAAAATGCGGTTTCAAAAGCACTATTTGGTGAATGTTTGATGCATTTTGTACAATATATCCAGATAGGAGTGATATTGTAAGACATGTTTTTATTAAACCATAGTTCTCTAAACCCTATTATTATATTTCAAATTAAATACTTAAATGCTCATTAAGAAAATTTCTTAAGGGAAATAAAAAAGAATCGGCAAAATGAAAGGACGTTCATTTTTCTAGCTGTTAACAAATTCAGAAATACATTCTGTGTAATAAAAAAAGTGGCTGTCTGGTTGGAAGAAGTGTTGTGTGAATCTTGACATTTGAAGGAATGAGCAAGGGCAAAAACGGTGTTCATAAGCCCTTCCACAATAAATCAGAAGTGACAGAAGATTGACAGTAAAACAAATCAGTCCAGAATAGCCACCGACTGGAGGTCAAAGATGAAGCGAGAAAACAACGACTAACAAGGAAAAACAACATTTTGTTCTTGTTTAGATGAGGCAGCACCGTTTACATTCTCCGCTTGATGTGAAACGTGGACAGATGTAATATATGCAGGTGTGTTGTAAAGAGATGAGCACATTAACAAAGAACCTTTTGGATGTTCAATAAACCACAGACACTTTTTTAAAATGACTGTCCAGAATGATAACAAAAATTAATACTACTCAAAAAAAATTGTAATGTTGCTATGTAAAAGACCAAAAGCAGAATAAAATGCACAGCACACCTTATGTTTGACATGTGCAAACTTTTCCTCCTAGTTTATTCTAAGCTCAACATTTTTTTTTATTTACTTTTGCATTTTACAAAAAATAAATGAGTTCAAACGCAAGCAATGCACCCAGATAACTTACTTAAAAAATTTACTCTTAATATTTTTTGTTCAGTATTATTACAAAGGATTGTATTTATTTATTTATTGTAAAGGAAACGTTTTTGCAGCCCAACAGTGACTCATTATTTTTATGTACCCTTTGATTAGATGTAGAATAAATTAAAAAAATATTCTGGATATTGTAGTCACTGAGGCAAAAAGATAACAACAAAAAAACTATAACATGATTTAAGGAGCTCTCTTTAAGCTGCACAAAAATGATTGACTCTAGTAAACACTGGCATTTACCCAAAATGCTCAGTGACAAACTTAAAGTCTTTTCTAATGTTATTTTAATGCACTCACCATTAGAGTTGGAGTACAACATAGGTGTGTACTGAGCCCCTTTCTGTACGCATTAAACACTAATGAATGTAATTCACCAACCAACTATTCTTTAAATTCTCCACTGACAACGTTCACAAATTACCAATTTAGTATATCAGACCAAAGCCCACCAGTTTATAATGTAATGCATATATATTTTACTTTAATGTCAACAAAACAGAACAAATAATCATTAAACTTCCCTCACTCCAACAGCACATTATTATAGACAACTATAGTACTGGAAATGGTGGAAAACATTACATATTTCAGATTCATTGGATAATAAACTCACTTTAGAGCTGTAAATGTGGTGAAATGTGTTTATTCTAAGCATTAATTTGTAGTTTTGAAAATAATTACACATACTTTTGACATTTGTATTTATCAGAAATGTAAAAGAAAAAAAAAAAGACATTCCTTCTATCCTTTCCCAGAAGTAGTGCATAATTCTTTACAATCGTTCATTACGTTTGTTTTTATGCATAAAATGTCTCTGATGACACACAGCATATTGAAAAATGTTTAAAACTGTCACTTGATTTAATCATTTTCAATTCTAATCTGTGACAAAAAATATTTGCTTGGTCCTTGTTTGTGAGGCCACAATAAGCAGCTATTTCAAACACTTTAAATATGTTATTGCAGGATTTGCATTTTAATAATTTACTTGACCAAACAGTTTGAAAGACTGAACTTGTTTTCCTTTTTGTCTAATTTCGTTTTTAGACTCTCTTTTGTGTTTTATTTTTATTACTTTCATTATATATTATAGACTTATCTTTAGGCTTTTTAACCCTATAATCAGTAGCATATTTGTGCCAAACTACAAACTTTGAAGGGGACAAGCCAGGATCAGCAGAAAAAAATCTAATGGAGTCATGCCCATTATTTTTCTTATTTTGTTGAGAATTTTATTTCATCCTCTGGGAAAAACTCATCATAAATGTTTTCCATTCATGCGTTCTCCACGTACTCATTGTTTGTTGCTGTATCTCGTTTGAAGACTTGGCAGAGTGGTGTAGCAGTACCCGTTTCCATCAACAGATGGCAGGATAAGGGAGGTCTCTGAATAAACCTTTATTTATTTATTAGGGTTTGTTTGACCTGGTGCCTTCACTCTTTTAAAAATTATTCACGTTTATCAACAATACAACTGCGCACGTGTCATTTTCCAACATTTTTGTGGTGAAAGTCGTTGCAATTTAACTGACGCGACTAAATCACGTCTATTTTAGATCTGTTAATATGTAAATAATGAGCATTATGTTTAGATCTCGGGCAGATTGTCTAAAATCAGAAAAATCTTTCGGATTACTCTTTTTCTTCAAGAACTGAGACGCAGATTTCAATCGGATGAAAAAACAGATTAATCAGTTTGATGAGCAAAGACAGTTTCAGAATATATACCTGCAAAAGCAGCTTCCGTTTTTAATTTCAGTCTGATCAGTTTTACTAGTGAATAATCTTAGTCAGAGGCATAGGCAGATACCGGGATCAACATAAATGGCTATAGCTGCCCGTGTTTATGGCGTAATGATATCATCCCGACTGTTTACCCGTCATTGTCACTATCTGATCAAGCAGCTTCCTGCAGCAGCGCCACGTCTGGCTGACAGCGGAACTGCAGGACGTCAAGTTAGGCACGACAGCGCTGCAACTTCCTGGCTGAAACCTGCTAAAATAAAACACAAGATTATGATAATGATCCAGGGTGTATTCAAAGTTACAGGGGCAAAAATCGCTTAATGTGTTTATGAAAAGCTACATATATGTTCATCATATTACAAAAAAAACTCTTCACTTCAAAAACAAAGGGAAAGAATCCAAATAAATCTACTCTATCAAACTGATAATGGCTAATATGTTTGAAATAACTGTCTTCTTCAACTCCCAATGGTTACCTCGAAAGAAACACAAGCATTTTCTTTCTTTTGCCTGATTTTGTTGTTTTATAATTGTGTTATTAATATAAATTAATAGCTTTTTGGTCTTACCAATATTTCCACATAACTTTATATTTTGGTTCGTTTGATTATGTAAATTTTAGATATTACTCAGTACTCTAATTACCTTTTTTTTTTACTCTACATGTGTAATTTGTTACTTTTACTTGAATTAAAAAAATATAAATATTGACATGATGCTACTCTTACTTGAGTAAAATCTTTTGGGTACGCTCTGGTGTCTAGTTTGGGGAAAAACAATAAAATATCATATAACTAGACGTAAACATATTTCTTGAACTCACCTTAAGTGTGCGTGAAGTTGATTGTTAGAGTCCTGCTCTACTTTCAGGAAGTATGTCCGCTCTTGCGTGCGGGTTTTTTGCGTGCAGCTTGACGCAGCCAGCCCCGTCTGTAGCTGCTTGCTGGCTGCTGCAGGCGTGCTATTTTGCAGCAGCGGAGACACCTCTGCGAAATGCCTTTTGTATGCCCGGCTGGTGTTTTTTCCTTGTTTTTTTTTTTTTTTCTTCTTTTTGGTTTCGTGAGGGGTCCTATCACAGTGTTTTTGTAGCCATGCTCTGCGCTGGGTCCGGCGGGGCTGTCCTAGCTGACTGAGCCGCTCCGGCAGCGGTGGGTCCGGGTGCAGTGCACAGCCGGGGGATGAGGCCTACTTGTTAAAGCTCCCCCACCACCCCGCCGTCGCGATGGCTGATGATCAACAACAACCTGGTCAGAAGCCTGCCTCGGGATTAGGCTCTCTTCCAGCGCTGGTGCCAGGACTCCAAGGGCCCGAGGCCAACGCGTTGCAGTTCAAAATAAAGAATTCAATTTGGTAAGGATGGTGCTGATCCATCAAAAGCTAGCCTCACAACCATCGTCTCTGACCATGGCAGAGGTAGGGAGGCAGTGATCTGCACAAAGCGGCCGAGAATAACACGCGTTTCCCCGAGCTAGCCTCGGTTTCTTCACCGGAACACGCATGCAGGGATCCGGAGACGGTGTCCGGGTTCGGGGTGATGCGGTAATGAGACGGTAGAGACGGGCAGGTAGCAGCTCTGATCATTAGCATGGAGCCATAGGAGGCCATGTTATAATAGATGACACCAACCCCACCGGTGGTGCTGATGCTCAGGATGATGACAGGTGTCACAGCAGAATGCTGCACAGACTCGGACTCACTCTGATTTTCTCCACGCTGCACACATGCCTGCACATTATACATGTAATTATCAGCTTTAAACATGTTTAGCCTGATTTCTGCTGTGCAACATCTGAATACCCAAATAGGATGATTTTAAAAACAAACCCTATATATGTTTATATATACATTTAATTCAGTAAGTAGGTAATAAACAATGTGATAGTTTAAGGTAGGGACGGGCGGTATGGATTTAAAGTTTATCGTGATGATTAGGGGTGCACCGCTTGCCGCAATAAGCAATAAATCAATTAATCGCATGAGTTCAATAATTTCCTTTTGCATGATTTATTGAAAAAAAATCTTCAGTCTGATAGGCTGGTCTCAACTAATTGAAGGACAATTTTATTTAGAGAGATTTTATAAGCTGTTTCTGTTGGGGTTTTTTTTTTTTATTTATTTTGGATATTTAAAATGTCTTCCAGTTAAGTGTTAAATGTTCATTTCAATTTAAAGTCTATTGATCTCTGAGAATGTGTTTTTGCATTATTTATGACATTACCATTATATTACTTGAAAATGGTCTCAAAACAACAATATTATCGTTTATCGAAATAACTTTTGGGACAATTTATCATCTAGCTGATTGGTGGATATTATCAGCCTATCACCATACTCCTAAAATTAAGAGAACTGGGACCGATTTATTGGTTGGTGGATTTATCAACGCTCCCCTAATTGTGACAACAATAAAAGTGACCATATATAGGAAGTATTTATTGTTACTGTTTTAAGTAACTGTATGGCTGCAACTTTGTGTTACAAAAATTATAGCCTCCAAAACCCCAAAACCTGCTCTTGAAAAACATTTCCATTTGCAATATGCTTCCATAGAACACCAGTCACATCAAAAATGTGATTTATTATTACTAAATTGCAAATCGGAACTGCGTTTAATTATATTTTCAGGTTTATTTATATTTATTGATGCTTTTAGTGAACAAACAGTGGAAAAAATAGTAAAACTAACAAAACAGACAATGTTGGGGGGTTTAAACATCAACTGGGATATATTGGCAACAGTAAATCAAAATTATCGTAATAAGAAATTCATCTCTATATGATAAATTTATAAACTACATGATAAATCGTTTATCATTTAACTGGGTTCCTGGTATGAAAAAAGATTTGTTGTTGCTGCTATTCTTAGATAAACAATACAATATTGTGTTGTTTATCATATTGTTTATCATTTATTGTGAGAAATTTCTTATAAGAATTTAAGTTTATTGTCAAGATAAATTTCACTTATTGATGTTAAATAGGAAACAAACCAAAACTGTTTGGTTTTTGTTTTTTGTTATGATCAGAAATGTTATTTTTGTTATTTTCTAAACTGTTTGTTTCCCGAAAGCATCCATGAATATCAGTACAATTAAAGTATGATTAAATGCAGTTATTCTGTGCAGCTTACTGATATAAGTCACCTTTTAAGTAAGTGGTGTAGTGAAGATGCTGATTGTAAATGGAAATATTTTTTCAAGAACAATATTTGTGGCGATATAAAGGTTGTGTCATGCAGTCACAGCCTTTCAGTTACCTATAAAAACAAGTAATAAGTTGTTTTTCTTTTTTATCATAATCCTTATTGTTATCACAATAGCACCACAAAATATCGTGATTAAGTCCTAAATCCATATTGCCCACCCATATTATGTTGCCTTTCATTTTCTTTAAATATTCATCATCCTTTGATGAATGAAAGCAATAAAATAACTTCCTATTTGCAAAGCAGTTTTTGATATCCATTGTGCTGATTTTTAAAAATTATATTCACCCTAAAAAAGTCATCAGTTCCTCTGAGGATTGGAGAATATAATAATTTATAAATCCTTAAATTTTCACATTCAAGGTGCATTTGTTGTTTTTAAAATACAACACATAGCAAATATTAGTGTTATTTATAGTAATTTCTGAGCTTTTACTGTTTTTTTTTATCATGTTTTGTTGGATTAAGGTTCATTCAGTATGATAACCACACAGAAAAATACAATTGTGGCCAATGTTGTGGCATTTACATCAAAAATTTAAATATTTATAACATATTATAACTCTGCTTGTTTTCAAACAGAAAAAACAACACACAGTAAAATAATGTGACATATTGAGATATGTCTCATATCATATATATATATACCCAATTTTTCTTTTTTTTTTTCTAACTTTTCCAATATCCTGATGTTCTCACTGCTCCTCTTAATTTTGATCTTGTCTCTAATAAAGTTTTTCAGCAGCTCCATTCAAAGTTTAAATCCTCAAAGTCGATTTCAATTCAATTAAAAAAAAAGGAATCTAAATGTTGTCGTAGTTTATGTCATCCAAACATCTTCAGAGTCGCCATAAATGGCGAAGCTGTAGGCAGGAGGGATCTCCAGTAGCAGTCAGTCTTGCAACAACTCTGAAGAGGCCTCTGACCCAAGACAGTCTCGTTTAGGTATCACTTGGGCATCTGAGATGCTAGTTAGCTGCTCTCATTTGTAAAAACAATAACCTGTTGCCATAGTTACACATCACCGAGGACAGCTTCACTGCATTCAAAGCTAGAAGAAATAAGAAAATGTTTACAAAAGAGCAAAGAAGAAGAGATACATGAACTATTGTAATAAATTAATGTGATTGTGATGCAAATTGTTCTGATATTGTTTTCTTTCTCATTGTAGCAAATCTGTACAATCAAAAGTGGACAGCATATTGGTAAGTTACTGGATTTCCAACTATATGTTTTTTTCCCTTTAATATTTCATCATTTTACATCAAATATTACATTATATTATACTGACCCTAACATGTTGATGTTTATTGTAATTTTTCAAATAAGCCAACTTACTGAAATTTTTTTATATTTTCATTATTATTATAATTCTTATTTTATTTTATTTAAAAAATCTAATTCAATTTTTTTTTATTTATAATAAATGTATTTATTCAAATGAATAAATTCATTTCTTTATTCAAATAACACATTTATTTATTTATTTATTCAAATAAATATTTTATTTTTGTATTCCAGTAAATAATTAATTATTTATTTGAATAAATACAAAATTAATAATTAATAATAATAATAATAACAGAAGTGTTTTAATTTCAACCTATGTGTGCAGAGTTTGGCAGCCCTCTGTTCTAACATTCCTAAAATACATTTACATAAATACATTTTACTTCTTTAAATCAAATTTTAAAAATTACATTTTATTTTAAATCTTATGGAACATTTAATAAAATTTAAACTTTACTTCATTATTTAATCAGATTTATTTGAATAAATAAATAGAGTTTATGTATTAATGTTTTGTATTAACTTATTAAATTGGTTTTGCAGTATTTTACAAATATATACCCTTTTTAGATGTATAAATCTTCAAATATATTTTATACATTGTATACAAGATATTTTTATTTGAAAGTATTTGATGCTTTCTGTTCCTGCATATTTATTTATTTTTAGATTTTCTAATCAGAAAAAGCAACACGTTTCTCCTCTGCTGGCTCTATTTGTGAACATTTAGGTTTGGATTTGTTGCAGCTGAAGTGGATCACAGATGTTTTTCTCTGCAGAGCGGCAACGGTGACATCAAAGCGATGCGATCACGCTTTGTCTATTTTTTGTCACACAAATAAAATAGAAAGTATTTTAATTTCGACCGATATGCGTAGAGTTTGGCAGCCCTCCGTTCTGTTGCTCCTAAAACCTGATCCACCGCTTGGCTCCTCTGATGCGAAAACATCAAACGAGATCCGAATGACGCGATTATAAAACGAGACGTGGAAGAGGCGGATTCTGTCTTTTGTTTCCCGGCCTAAAATAAATAAAACATCTCTAATATATGAATGCATTCATGTTTTTTTCAGAAGTGGAAGAAACACGGTTCTGACACAATCTGGAAAATTATTTAATCTGATTTATTTTTCTTGTCTGGAGAGAAAATGGGGAAAAGAAAACCAGGTTTTAAAAAACAAGTTTGAATTTCAGACTTTATCCTAATCTTTGTGTCCTTACTTTCTTTCCTTTTGTTTTCCCTCTTTCCTTATTTATGTTCTTCCCTTCTTTGTGTTCTTTATTTCTTGTATGCTTCCTTCCCTCCTTCCATCTTTGTGTCCTTCCTTTGTTTCCTCTCTCCCTTACGTCCTTCCTTTTTCCTGTTTTTCATTTCCTTATTTTACTTCCTTAACCTTTGTGTCCTACTTGTCTTCTTTCTGTTTTTCCTTCCTTCTTTATATTGTTGTATCCTCTTTTACTTCTATCTGTCCATTCTTTATTCTTTGTATACTGAAAATACTTTGTCAGAAGTAAAACATTAACAGTGTGGATCTTTTCAAATATAATCCAGTAAATATTTCTTTGTTCCCTTTAAGATAATTTTAAGAGATATTTCCAGGAATATTGCTTCATACATTCAGAAATATTTCAATGTTTTTTACTGGTTGAATTAAAAATAAAAGTTTAAGTTTCTCCCACAAACTTGAACTTTTAAAACTGCCACTGAAGCCTTTTGTTTTGGTAGTTTGTAATCGAGGCCCGCTGTCGTTTCCAAACAGGATGTGCGACTCGTAGTAAACGCCGTTTTCAGTGGCGTCTGATTGGCTGACGGCTCGTTCATTTGGGTTCTCATGGCAACAAAAAGGCAAACAGACGAGTGAGAGGCGATATTAATCCATTCTTAGAAATTCAGCAGAAGGCCAGTCGGAGCACTCAGATGGTTCTGCAATCTTGAGTATTTTTGTATAGCTGATATTTAAACACTAAAGCAGCTAGCTGCTATATTCACAGTAAATTTGCCTTAGAATCGCCTTGGCATTTACTTAAATAGATCACTTTTTACCAGTTAGTTTGGTTATTTAATTTGACTGCGCTGTAATGTACTTTAGATCAAACCAGATTTGAATCTGTGTTTATAATTAGATTGTTTGAAACTGATGAGATGTAATAATTGAGCCTGTTTTATTTTAGATGACATTTATTTTGATTTGCATCTATATAAACATAACGCACTAAATTGAACGTTCTGAACAGAGGGAAATACACCAATGTTTACGGAAAAACTGACTTTTCCAGTTCGCTATGCTTCTAATATACAATCAGAGAGAAAGAAAGGACACAAGAAAAGAAAGAAGGATAGATTGAAGGACGGAAGGAGGGAGGGAAGGAATCAAAGAGAAATTTGAGTTAGGAAGGTCACAATTAAGAAAGGAAGGAAGGAAGAACACAATGGATGACATAAGGAAGGAAAGATTTAGTGATATAAGGAAGAAAAATGAAACACAGAATGGAGGAAGGAAAGAGATAATTGAACTAGGAAGGACACAATAAAAAGAGAAATGAAGGAAGGACACAATGAAGAGCATAGGGAAGGAAAGAAGGAACAAAAGAGGAATAATTGAGGGACATAAGGAAGAAAAAGAAAAATGGAAGAAAGGAAGGAAAGGAGGGAAGAGATAATTAAGTTAAGAAGGACACAAGAAAGAAAGAAAGAAAGAAAGAAAGAAAGGACACGATGAAGAACATAAGGAAGGAAGCAATGAAAGAAGGAAGAAAGAAAGGAACATAATACAGGAAAGCAGGACACAGGAAAAAGAAGAAACTATTAAAGGACATAAGGAAAAACAAGAAAGGAAGGAGGGAAAGAGATAACTGAGTTGGGAAGGGCACGAGGAAGGAAGAACATCAGCAAAAAAGGAAAGAAGGGCACAGGAAAAGAAAGAAGGAAAGGAAAAAGGAATGAAGGAAAGAGGAGATAATTAAAAATAAGGATAGAGGAAGGAAGATTGGACATGTTGAAGGACAGAATGAAAGGTGGATAAAAGGGAAAGGAAGTATCTGAGGAAGGGAGGAAGGACACAGAGAATGAAGGACGAATGGAAGGACAAAATGTAGACGATAAAAATCTGGAAATACAAATACTCTTAATTTTAAATGCTCCACACTTCTCCAGGTTCTGTAAGAATTTGTAAGCAAATTAAATGGTAATAAATGATTTTTTATGCCATGTTTATTTAAACAATCTCTCCTTTGTGTTGTTTTTTTACAGCAAGATGTTGAGAAGTTTACAGACATCGAAAAGCTCTACCTCTACCTTAAGTTGCCTTCTGGTCCCAGCAGTGGCAATGATAAAAGGTAGGAAACACAACAAACTAAAGTTTAACGCTTTGCTTCTTCCTCACAGGAAAACCTTTTTATTAATTTCTTTTACATTCTTGAACTGTGTGTCACTTCTGCCAGCTATTAAAATCCCTGTTCACTGGCTAAAATCCAGCTGAACAAGTTTAATGGCAGCTTTATTTCCTATTCGCCACATTTATTTATTTATTTTTTACCTTTTTTGCTGCATCATTTTTGATTATCAGTATGAACCAAAACACTGAAATATCTATAGATTCCTGCTCTATACCTAGCTGTTTGTGTGTCATTTGTTTCCCCATATCTATTCATCACCCCGACCCCCAAATTCTGCCCATTTGGACTGGGAATGAGAGGGGGTCCTCTACTGCTGGATTATGGTATTACAGTTTCTGTATTTGCAAGAAAAATGATGCGGAGCAGTCCAGGACTCGGCGCACTCACCAGATTTCTCTTTTGTTTTGGCCCCTTTTCAGTGATCAGAGTTCCATGTCGTCGAGCCGTACTCAACAGATGTATGCATTCAACTGGATACGCAATCACCTAGAAGAGCACCCGGAGACGTCCCTCCCCAAGCAAGAGGTGTACGACGAATACAAGTGGGTGAAGCGAGAGATACGCAGAAAATGTATTTAGTTTTAATGAGAAGTGATGTAAAAACAATCTGGTTTTGTTCAGGAGCTATTGTGACAATCTTGGCTACAATCCACTGAGTGCAGCAGACTTTGGGAAGATCATGAAGAATGTCTTTCCCAACATGAAGGCCCGTCGTCTGGGCATGAGGGGAAAATCCAAATATCCTTACAATGAAGTCAATGTGTTCAAACACTGAATGAATGTTTATTTATTGCAGATGCCCAGTTCCAGATTTTGTAAAGTTAATTGCTATAATTAGCAGAATTCTTCTTTCCAGATTTCTTACAGTGATCAGTACTCTGCAAAAACACAAAATCTTGCCTAGTATTTTTGATTTACTTTGTGTTGCAAATATCTTATTACACTTGAAAAAAGACAAACTAGCAACTTTTCAGCAAGTTGTAGGATCTTGTTTTAAGTCAATAATTCTTCAATATTGATAAAATACCAATATTACCAATAAAATGTCCTATTTTATTTGATCAAATAAAATATGTTATTTATTTATCAAAACAAATAAAATATTTATTTTTATTTATTTGTTCTACATAATATATATATATTATATATATATATATATATATATATATATATATATATATATATATATATATATATATATATATATATATATACAGTACAGACCAAAAGTTTGGACACACCTTCTCATTGAATTCAATGAGAAGGTGTGTCCAAACTTTTGGTCTGTACTGTGTATATATATATATATATATATATATATATATATATATATATATATATATATATATAAGGCTGCACAGTGGCACAGTTGGTAGGACTGTTGCCACCAACTGCAGAAATGACCAACTGAAGGTCCTGGGTTCGATTCCCGGCCCAGGGTCTTTCTGCATGGAGTTTGCATGTACTCCCTGTGCATGCCCCTACATTTCAAAGTGGTTTCAAGTTTGTGACAACCTGGGAACTTTGGTTCGTGATGCCAAGATAATCAGAGAATCATCCTCGGTTTGGATTCGACTCTTGTTCTGAAGCCTTAACTCCTTCGCACATACTGCTACAGTGGGTTAAGAAAGAAAGCTTTTGTTCACATGCCATCCCTACCCAACCTGGATCTGCAGAAATCTGGTGACGGGGTGAGTTGCAGCAAATCTCGCTTCACTCAAACCTTATTAAACCATTTCAGTATTCCTAAACCGGCTCTGCTGCTGTTTGGACAGTGTGAGCTGATGGAGTCAACAGGTCAGTCTCCCAGCGCCGAGGATGAGATGAGGTCCGCGGCCTGTGGGCTGGTGTGTGAGTGGGCTCAGAAGGTGCTGAGCCGTCAGTTTGACAGCGTGGAGGACCTGGCTCGCTTCCTGCTCAACAGTCACTACATTGGTACAAAGTCCATGGCTGCTCTCACTGTTATGACTGGAACACCCACAGGTAGAATACCCGCTGCAGGGATCGGATCTGTTTGTGTGTGTTGGACGCTCACTCTGCCGATGCTAGAAAAAAAGCGGACTGACTGGTTTACGTTCTTTTAATAACTTCGTATGTTTGCTGCTGTATGCACAATATTTTTAAAGCAATTTACAGATAAACAGATGTTTTCTTTTTGCTATGAATACATCCTACTCCATTATTATCTGCAACAAAAACACAAATAAAGCAGATAATATTATTATTGAAAGAGTCAGGCAAATATAAATTTTTACTGTAATAATCAAGTGTTACTTTAACAACAGTATCACATATCCAAAATCTGACTTGTTTTTTACTTTGGCACCAAATTTATAACTCTTCCAAACATCAACAGTAAACTTTTTTACAGTAGTTAATCTATTTATCTTCAGTATATGTATAATATGTGGCTATTTCCACATATCATCAACATAATTGAAATATACCTAAGAAATTTGGTTATTTTGTTTTGAATTTTGAGATTTACTGATTGACACAGAAGTAGAATTTTTAGAGTTTAAATTAAAAATTTTGTGAAAAAAGTCAGAATTTTGAGATTAAAGTCAGGTTTTATTTACTTGAAGCAGATCAGACAGGAAATGAACAGAGACAGAAGTGTGGAAGACATTCAGCAAATTTCTGAAAATGTAATTTTGGCATGCGTAATGTGTCTGATCTCTATAGATTCTTCTTGAACTGTTCTTGCCTTGACAGGAATGAAGACCCCAACTCCAGCCTCTGCATTTGTTCCCACTGCTGAGGCAAACTCTTTCCAGCCCCAAGTGAAGACCCTGGCATCGCCCTCTGTTGACGCAAAGCAGCAACTGCAGCGCAAAATCCAGAAGAAGCAGCAAGAGCAGAAGCTTCACTCACCACTGCCCAGTGAGACGCAGGTGAAGCGGACAGAGGCCAGTACGCCCGGACCCACCATCCCCTGTGGCAGTCCTGCTCTGCTGTCCCCTCAGCCAACCATAGGAATCGTAGTAGCAGCCGTCCCCAGCCCAGTCCCGGTACATGTCCTGACTTTTTCTCCATTTTCTTATCTCCAGAGTAGGACTGCGATTATTTTAGTCATCACACTGCAAAAACACCAAATCTTACCAAGTATTTTGAGTCTGGTTTCTAGTGCAAATATCTTAGTACACATGAAATGAGACAAAATCAACTCAAAAGTAACTTTTTATCAAGACATAGAGGCTTGTTTTAAGTAAATAATTCCTATATATTGATGAAAAAGTGCTAGTTCCATTGGCAGATTATCTCATTAACAAGAAATGTTTTCCATTATATAAGTGAAATAACCTGCCAATGGAACTAGTACTTTTTCATCAATTTAAGAGATTATTTCCTCAAAAACAGCTGGCTAAATCTTGCTGAAAAGTTACTTTTTAGTTAGTTTGTCTCATTTTAAGTGTTCTAAGATATTTGCACTAGAAACTAGACCCAAAATACTTGGGAAGACTTGGTGTTTTTGCAGTGCACTCTATAGTGACAAGCTTGTCAGAAATGAAAGCGTTGTGCAACACCGATAATCATCGTGCAGGAATACTGTGCACTACATAGTAAAACATCATTTAATGAAGCCTAAAGGAGTTTTATGAATCAAAGCACTCAAATCATTTGATGAATCGTTACAGCCCTACTCCAGAGATGTGGTTTATGTGTATAAGTGTACCAATAAATGGTGTTTTGTTCCTCAGGTACAGAGAAACAGGCAGTTGATGACCTCACCGAGCCCTGTGGGGACAGCGGAAGGAAAAGTGTTGCCTGTAAACTTCCAGGTTGTCACTCAGTCTCTCAAACAGTCTCCCAAGACACCCCAGAATGTCCCAGCAAGTCCCGTGGGAGACAGACTGGCACGACATGGCACGCGGTATGCCCAAATCCTTCCCAAACCCTCTGCCACGAGTGCCATAACCCTGCGCTCCCCACCCACGCTGCTCATCACCAACAGCCCCATAAAGACCGTGATGCCCTCTCCCCACGTCAGCTCTGTCAACGTGGTGAAGATGACGGCTATTGCTCTGGCCCCCAGCAGCAGCAGTAACAGCAGTGTGCGACCAGCCTCTGCCGGTGTGAGCGTCGCAGCTGCTTTGGACGATTCCCAGCTGTCCCAGAGCGGGAATTCGGCAGCTCCCCAGTCTCCTGCAGTCAAACCTGCTGCAACATTGACCCCAACCCTCTCTGCGGACGCCAAAGGGTTGTCGGACGCTGGAAGTGACAATAATTCCTTGTCTGGGACAGAGAAACATGTAGGAGGAGCCAAAGAGGAGAAAATGGTCAAATTCAGAGCTGCAAGTGAGCCAAGCTTTTTGGTTAAATGTTCCCCAGGACCAGAGAAAGGGTTGCGGACAAAGAGTGACTCCGCCTCCCCTCCCAGCTCTGCATCTGGGACTCAGGACAGCAATAACAGTAACTGCCATGACAGTACTTTGTACTTGACTGTTGATAATCAGAACTTCAATGGCAACACGTCGTCCAACGGCTCGTCCGCTGTTACTCTCACATCTAAGGATGCCTGCCTAGATGCCAAGAGCCCCAGGAAGCGTGCAGCGGGGGAATCCCACGTTATTCCTGTCAAGAGGGTGTTTATCTCCCAGCAACCGGTTGCTGTCATTGACAATCCCAAACCTGGGTTGAACACTGCAATGAAGAGAATTCCCAGACCAGGAACCCCTGCGAGACCAGAGAGTGCCCCCTGCAAAGGGATTGCCAAACACACGGCGTTGGGGCCCACACAGATCCTTGCACTTACAGACGCACCTCTCACGCACACCGAGGGGACGCAGACTGCCGTGAAACAGCAAGATTCAAAACACGAGGACCATTCCATCGCTGTGGATCCCTCTGCTGGACCAGCAGGAAGCAACGCGTCCGACCACACGCTACTGCAGCAGATCGCCGGCGACCCTCATGCCGTTACGGCCAACTCAGGACCACACGAAGCCTCTGTGAGCGATTTAAAGAGCACAATCTGGGAGCCTCAGCAGATACCAGCAGAACACAAACAGGCTCCCACTGACCAGCTCTCCATGATGGCTCAACCGTCCGATGCCTCGGGCCAGCTCACCCTCACGCAGATGGTCGACTTTGCCAGTTCTCAGCCGAACATGGACTACTTCTCGTTCAACGATGACGACATGACGCAGGATAGCATTGTGGAAGAGCTGGTCCAGATGGAGGAGCAGATGAAACTGAAGGGCCTCTTTGGGAACTGTGTTGATGTGTCCGGGTTGCAGGGTCAGTCGGCCGGTGGTCAGGGCTCTATCCTTGCCGCCCATCAAACCAGTTCGACCTTCTACCACTCGACTCACAGCAGCACCACCCCGGTTCAGACCCCCACCCCGACTCCGACACCCACCCCGACGCCAACTCCCACTTCTGAGATGACGCTCGCGCACAGCCTGACCCGAGAGAGCCCCTGCTCCCGAATGGCTCCCGTCACCCCCATAGATGGAGCAATGGGCCGGCACACCCCAATTAGCACGCCGCTGTCCAACTGCAGCAGCAGCGTGCCGCCGAGCCCCGTGGAGTGCAGGAACCCTTTTGCTTTCACTCCCATAAATTCGAGCATCACGGGATATCATGATGCGAGTATCGTCTCCAGCAGCCCTGTCAAACCCATGCAAAGGCCCATGGCAACGCACCCTGACAAGGCCAAGCTGGAGTGGATCAACAACCGTTACAACAGTAACTCTGCCGGACCTCTGTCTAACCACAGCATCGGGATTCTGCCAAGCTACCAAGACCTGGTGGACGATCAGTTTCGCAAACCTCACGCATTTGCAATTCCTGGCCAGTCGTTCCAGTCTCAGGCGAGCCAGGACGGCGCTCACTTTGGACGCATTACTCCAATTTCTCCAGTGCAGCAGCAGCAGGCAAGTGGTGTAACGACTCCCACCAAGCAGGAGAGTTTTGCCGTACCTGCACCGCTAGATAACAAGGCTTCCGCCTCAACTGCGTCCAACACTTTCCGCTGCCGCAGTGTTAGTCCCGCCGTGCGGCAGAGGAACTTCAGCGGTAATACCAACCCTCCAGCCACCACCACGAGCACCACAACAACGACTCAAGCCGTGGTCTCGCCCTTTAACTCCCCCATAACCTCGGAGGTGCTCAGCATCCTGTCCAACAGCCAGACTGTCAGTTCTGTGCACAGCATGGTGCAGCGCAGCCAGTCTGTACCTCTGAACATCATGATGCAGAGCGAGATGCTGCCTGTGCAGGGTCAGAGTAACACCGCCAAGATCACCAGCGTCCTCCTCAGTAAGATGGAAGCAGACGGAGACGACTCCGTCCGTGGTCTGGGCATCAACAACCTCCCCTCTAATTACACGGCCCGCATGAACCTCACCCAGATTCTAGAGACGGCTCCGAGCTTCTCGGGAGGAACCGCGTCCCAGAATCAGCTGCCTGTCAGCTCCAGCCCTGCTGCCTTCGAGCTCCAGCAGCATGGCTACCTCACAGCTGGGGACACTCAAGCACAAGCAGGTCCCAGTGAGCAAGACCAGCACCACCAGCAGCAGCAGCTCCGAGAAGATCCAGCGCAGACACAACCGCAGCTTCTCCTCCAGAGCACACAGCAGCAGCAGCAGGAGGCGGAGGATGAACAGCAGCAGCTCGATTTCAACAACACTGTCAAGGACTTGCTGGGCGAGGACGGACTCAATCCCAGCTCCCAACTGGTGGGTCAGGTCGCCTCGGAGCTCAACGCAGTGGCGTCCGACTTCTCCAATGACATCAGACTGACCTCAGATCTGTCCAGTAGCATCACTGACCTTAACACGTTGGACGCCAACTTGCTGTTTGACCCCAATCAGCAGCAGGAGCAGTACGAAGACTCGACACTGGAAGAACTAAAGAACGACCCACTTTTCCAGCAGATATGCAGTGATACTGTGAATTCTGGTTTTGAGTGGCTAGAGAGCAAAGACCAGCCTACTACCGTGGAGATGCTGGGTTAACGTTCTCTTCTACTCTGTATGATTTATGTTCTCTGTTTGTTCAGTTTGGTGCACATGTAATATATCTGTTTTTAACCCATAGTTTGTCGGAGTTTGTCTGGACTTTGGCCATTTGTTCTGTTCAAAGTGCCATGTTTACCAGAGCAATCTCCCGCCACCTTTCTTCCCTCACTCATCATTTGTCAACAATATTTCAGTATTTTGCTCACTTTTCTCCCTCATCTGAGTCTAAAATGTTAGCATTTCAAGAGAAGGGTGCGAACACTCTGTGGCAGCATGCACCAACTAACAAAGAGCAGATATGTGCGTTTTAAAGGGTAATCTTTATAAATTCAATATTTATACTTTACGAACAACAAAGGAATAGGAAATGCTTTGCAAATCTGGCACACGAGACTTCACCGATAAAGAAAAACATATTCTCATTTTAACGTGTGCAGTTCAAGTTCAACCAAATGGAGACAATATTGGTTATCGTGGTATATGCACATAAAAGTTGTAGTACGTTTGCCTGCCATATCAAAAAAATATAAAAAGGGCAGCATCTTAAGCTGCCAGGTGCTGAATTTCTGACATAATCTTTATATTTTTATCATAAACCAACATCAGTGAAAAACTGATTCATGTGTGAAACCTCTCAATGCCTATACTTCATGTACTGTTTATTATCTTCAAAAAAAGGGAGTTTGTGGGTCATTAGGGAGAAGATGGAGATGCAGGCCACTTTGTGGAGTATTTATTGAAAAAATTCAACAACTTGGCTGCCTTATTCCCAAAGTTTAAGGCCTTACGCCATTGTTAGATGAACTGTATATAGTATAATGTTAAGATATCCAGAGCTTCATCCTTTCATGGCAGCTGTTACTCTCATGTTTTAAGTTCCTTTCTCTGTTCTTGTTTTGCATTGTTACAAGATAGACGGGTGCTGCTCATTTCCATTTTTCATAAGTCTTTTTAGATGTTTCTTGGGAATGAAATGGAGCTGTTGGTGGCATTTCGTACCAGCCATTGGTACCAATTTGTACCTGCTAGGAGGGCATTTCATACCCAATTTGACAACTGAAGAGTTGAAGTGATTTTCCATGATCTCCTTATAGTTTGTATTTGGTTATGTAACAGCGAAAAATACTATTGCTTAAGCTGCGTTTCAGTATGCCACCCTGAACCCTTTCCTACCTAGAACCTTTTATATTACCCTGGCTGTATGTGGGGTGTAATGGGTGTTGTAAGGTGCAAAACCGTGTTGTTTATCTAAATGACGTCCAGAATGGCTGAAATGTAACAATTTAAAAGCTCCTTTTGACTTCAGGAACATTTTTCAGGAGTCAGTGTTGTTTTCTGGGCCCATTTTAAAGCAATTTCAAAACGATCCTTCTTGCCACGGGACTATTTTAGTGTTTTAGCCCTTTTAAGCTATACTGCAAAAATAAAGACAGCTACAAACCTTCTGGAAGATTAACACATTTCAATTTAAGTAATGAGGCGTTGCTCAAGGCCATCTACAACATGTTTCTCAGGCTTAAATTATTAAGTTTCTATGAAATTTAAAATGTTACATTAGAAGTGATTTTAATATAGCTTTAGTTTCAACATTTGCAGAAATTACTGAAAATCAGCAGAAAAGTTCCTGTTGCAATTATTTTTGCAACAGGAGCGACTGTTTCACATTCAGCTTCTGAATAAGATCTTGGTCAACAGTAGGACATTCCCACTCACTGTCAGCATGCGCAATATGCATGAACTGCACTGATTTGGACTCTCACATTGGAAATGCATTCCAGAAATGGCTAGGGTGAATTAGAAGAAAAAATAGTCCTATAGAAAATTTGATTCTGGCAGAAAACAATCAGAATGCGCCTTTATAGTCCGACTGTTGATTCAGTTTTGTGACTGTATTAAATACTATGTTCCAGTAGGAGGTGGTTGAAAGTAAAGTTAACTCTTCTTAGCCTCCTTCTCCCCAGAACTTAATTTCCTGGAACCATTTACGGTACATTAACCCAGCTGTTTGTTGCATACATTTTGACAGTATAATGAAAATCTGTGCTGTTTATGTCAATTATGTGCACACTAATAAGTGACTAAAATGCTTGGAGAATTAAAAAAATATCTGAAATGTTTAGGAATCTCTCGCCACAAAGCTACATCATGAATTTTCACCAAAAGAGCTACCCTGCTACCAGGGCCGTTTTCTGGGGTGAATTCCCAGAAAACGGCCCTGACGGTTGGATTTAGTTCTGGTTCCTGCAGTGGAAATGATGAGGGTTAAAAAATGGTCCCAGAAAAATACACTGTTTCTGGAAAAGGTTAGTGTATTTGAAACAAACCTTTAGTCATTTTAGTTCGATCAGGGGTCATGTTTGTTGCGATGTTTACTAAGTTTCACATGCGATGTTTACTAAGGTCCAAACAGGAATCAGAAATAAAATAAATGGAAATAGGCTGAGATTTCTATGAGCATTTCAATAATTCATAAAAACCCTTCACTAGCAACAGAAATGAACGGATATGCAAAGAATTACGTGTGGACTGATTTGTTTATGGAAAAGAAGTGATGAATTGGTGGGTTTGAACCGAAGAACCAACTCCATTGGTATCCAAGGTATTGGCGGCAACCCTATTGGTGAAAACAAAAATTGCCACGCTGTCCTTTCAATTGTGAGATGTTTTTAGTTTTTTTGCACTCCCAGGCTAGAGAATTTCAACGGCATGGAGAAGGTTTTGCAAACCAGGAGGACCAACAGGTTCTTGCATGAGCTTCACGGAAATAATGTTTGTGCAGATCCAGGCCTCATTTTCATGCCAAAGACGATCCGTTTCAAGAATCGTAAGAGATTATTCCACACAGAAACACTCCGCGTTTAGCATCTACAACACAACAGGATAGTGGGGCAGCATCAGAAATTTAAGAGTTAAGGCTTAAGTTGAATTTTCTGTACAGTTTGTAAAATAGTGAAATGGTCACTGTCCTATGTTTTATAGGTAACCATGGACCTGAAAGCATGTTGAAACCATCACTACTAGCCAGGTAGGCTCTGTGATATAGTAGGATGCTTGCTTCAGTTTTTTGGCTATATTGTCAATGTTGTAAAAGTCATGTTTAAGCTCCATCTGTAAATACGATAGATACATAGAGATTTGGTGTATCCAGACACTATATTATGGCCATTATCTTAGCTAAGTATGTGCCATCAAAAAGAAAAAAGAAGCTTAACAGATTTATAGTTGGCAAGATACTGTATGTTGTGTGTTACATTTCTGGCTCAATGTGTTGTAACAGTAATGCTGTCTGGTCTCGCTTGCTGATTTTATTTGACTATTTTTATTATTATTTTTGGTTTTTATACTCAAAGATAAATAGGTCTCTGCAGTTGCAGAAGTGATGTGTGCTGTGAGCAGGATCATTAGCATGGTATATTAAGAAAAAAAAAAGTTGTGATACTGTTAGCTGGTTGCAGACTTCTCTGTGACATTGTGCTCAAAGTTTGTCAGCAGACACTGGAGGAAAAAAAAAAACAACAAAAAAAAGTTTCAACAAACTTTGGAGGTTCACGTTATTGCACTAAATTTTTACGACACATGGCTTTGTCACACCTTTATGGACAAAAATAATAAATTATGATGGGTGCCCGCTTAGAAAAAGAATAAAAGGAAAGAAAAATATTTTTATGACAAGATGAGTAAGGAAAATAAGTGGATTGTCAGAAAATGACTAATTGTCTTGTAGCAAAATGTGCATTAATCTCAGTGAGATACACGTTTCTTACTCATTCTCATACATGAGAATACAAAGCATTGAGGGGGGGAAAAAGCTAGAATAACCTTTTAAAACCTACATGCTCATTATGTTGATAAATGATTGTATACACGCATGTGTGATGACTTCTGTTGTATATTCTTGGTAACCACTGTCTTCTGTGATGTAGGCAGGTTCTGTTAACCAGACTGGCAGTGCTAGTTTTATGAGTTACTTTACTTTTTTTTTATTATTATTATTATGATTATTATTATTTTTATTATGTGTGACTGTGCTGTTTACTAAGTTAATGTTTTTCTGGAGTTTTTTTCAATTTGACATTTTCCTATTTTGATAAATGCATTTGTGAAGAAACATGTTTTCTCTTAATTACCTTCTTTAACAACATGGCACTGATATTTGACTTTAAATGAAGGAAATCCGCCTCTTTATGATTACAGCAGCTCCATCAAGCAGTGACTCTTGACTCTTTACCTTTTACTGACCCGACCCTGTTTGACTATCGTGTCCGTTTCTACCAGTAGAAGAAGAAAAAAAAAATCAACCCTCCTCTGTGTTGTTGTCTGGTGTTCTGCTTAATGTACAGTAGCTTGTTAATATTGCGAACGCGTTGTTTCTTTTTCAATGGAAAGTACTCACTGGTGAGATTTTTAAAGTGGTTTTAAAAGCCAATAAACTTTTTTAAAGAATGTTGGTGTCTGTTTATGTGGTGATTATTTAAAATTCGAGGCTTAAAAGGCTATAAATACAACTTGAATTTTCAATAAAGGGAAATACAAGTCTGTAAAACATTCTGATTGTCAGTTACTTCATCACTTGCGTAACCTATGCCAAAATTATATTAATATATTTTGAAATTATATATTTTATTATTGCTTTCTAAAAACACAAACTTTGTTGTTATATTTTGCATAAAGTCATTTTATGCAAAATGCGGACAAAAAAGTAAAAAGCTTTAAATTGAATTAATCTTTTATTAAAGCAATACTAAAAAATGTAGAAAAAACTTTGATTTTAGGACATTCAGTCAGCTTTTTAAACTATCTTTAAACTAACTAGCCAAATTACCAAAGCTACAGTTATTGGTATCCTTGCAGTTGATACTTTTACTCCTTTTTGCCAAGAGGACACTTACTCCTCTATCACACTTCACAGGGTTGCATCATTCAAAGAGATGCTGTCTTTTCCCTTCTCCTCTGTCATCCAGACTTCTGGCTCATTTGCTTTCCTCTCTTCTGTTCAGCTCAGAAGTTTTCTATACTTTTTAGGATCAATTACCAATGGAAGATGGTTAATTTTTGTAAGTGTTGAGATTTTTCTGTTTGTTTGGCCATCTTTGATCACTGGCATTTTGGAAAACTGGATGTTTTTCAAAATTTCCTGGATGCTGAAAGAGTGATGAACCCACGTTCACTGGAACTTTAGGAGAGAAATAAGACACAACATCAAAATATACCTGGTGTATTTGTTACTGAAGAGGTCAGTCTTGGCCTCTTTAAAACACATGATTCTCAGTAGAGTGTAGCAGACTCCACATGCTAATGTTTGTGATGGTAATATAAGAAAAAAAACATATTTCTGGCTTACTTTCTAACTGTATGTGAACTGTATATAGTATAATGTTAAGAGTGATGAAACCACACTCACAGTTAATAGCGTCCAATAAGGACGAAGGTATGAAGACTTGGTGGTTCGTAATTATTATCTTGACTGGAAGTTGAAGTAAGTGGCTGTTTTCTTCCAGATATTACAAAATTTAATGTAAAATCTTGTCATGTTCTCTAGTCTTTCCCATTTGTGTGGCCAGTGTAAAAGTCATATTTATACTTAAAAAACACATAGCCATGGATTATTAAATAAAACTTTGTGGACACAAAATATTAACTTGGAATGTATGAATTTTAAAAATACTTAAGGTAAATTTATTTCTAAAGAATTGTTAAGGGTGCCAATAAGTTTGGCAATTACCTTTTTTACATGTTTTTTGCTTGTTGATTTTTTTTTTGCCCAGTCTGCATGAATATACTCAATTTCAAGGTTGATTTAAATGTTTTCAATGAGATTACATATTTATCAGGGCTCTCTAAAAATATAGAGGTTGCTGTAACACTATTTGTTTTCATTACAATATTCTAACACAAATATTCGTTTGATTTAAGGCAAACACCACACATTTTTAATTTTTGCCCAGTCAAAATTATGCAAACTCCTAAAGCCTTTCCATCTCCTTCTTAAGCTAAGGTCAGAGGTCATCTCCTAAAGACAAGTCCTGCCCAATCAGAGGCAAGCTAGCAGGTCCTCTGCTCTGCTTTCCCAGGGCCTTGCGGTATTCATAACATGCTAATGACCTTAACCCTATTGATTGTGGCCGAACAGCCGGACCTTCTGCCATGTGGACCCCGGCCGTTCCCACCTGATTCAGGACAATTTTATGGCTTTGTCACCTTTTAAAATTTCTGTGTGTCAATAATCACACAATCTAGTTGTGAGGTAAAGCAAAAGCAACTACCAACTGTTTTCTGAGTCAAAAACAGAATAAAACAACATACAGCTGTGGAAAAATGAAGACCTCCCTGCACTGAACCTTGTTGAAAACCAAATATTGATTTCTGAACTCTTCCTGAGTTAAAACATTAATATTGTTGTTTCTAAAGGAACATGAACTTATTTTCTTTGCATTATTTGAGGTCTGGAAGCACTGCATCTTTTTCCTTATTTTGACCATTTCTCATTTATTGCAAATAAATACAAAATTTTTGCTTGTAATTCTGGAGACATGTTGTCAGTAGTTCCTAAAATAAAAGAACAATGTTCATTTCACTCAAGCATATAGCTATAAAAACAATTAAATCTGAGAAACTGATAATTACAAGTGGTATTTAAATTTTTTTCAAACCTGTATGTGCATGTGTTTTTAGAAAAATTAAGCATTTGCTTTTTTGATAATGAGGCATCCATATGTTAGTTTGCAGGTTAACACACATGCATTGAAAATAAACTAATTGCAATATAATTTTTTTATTATTATTTGTCAAAGTATAAAATCTTTGACAAAATCATTACAAAATCTTAACCACCGACTAAGCACATTAACAAATGCTATCACCCTGACAACCAGTTTTGGAGCCTTAAATTATAACTATAAGGCTTAGGATGATTAAATCAATACCCCGCTCTAATCAATATATAATTAAACTCTGCTCTTCTCATTTGATTGCATATTGAATCTTGGAGGTACAGGCCTGGAGCTACAATCTGTTCAAATAATTTAGGGACATTTTTGACAACAGAAGTGTGGTATATGTAATCTGAGGTCTGGGAGTGAGGACTTTATTTACCTGTAGCAGTGTGCTGGTGTTTTGCTGATGTAGCATGGCTGAGCTCCCAGCTGGTTCCCATTGTAATGCTGCTGAATGAGGCCTCTGAAAGAGGAGGGTCATTGTCAAAAGGCACGGTCGCTGGATCAATATCTGAATTCATTAAGCAGCTGACCTGCAGCTATCAATATTTCTTCATAATTACCAGGTTGTGCAGCATCGGCGAGCAGATGCGATGCAGACCTTTTTACGTGCTGGTAGCTGATAATTCACTTTGCTTACTGAAATTAGATGTGCAAAAAAATCTGCAAGATAGAGATCACAATCTAACCAAGCTATGTGCTGCGTGACTCAAAATCAGATATTTATATGAGCAGCTTTATTGGTAATATCTGTAACACACTACATGTCTGCTTACTATAGATGGATGGACAACATTGAGTATGATTTATTGAAGTCAAAAATGCAAATAAAATGTTTAACATTGACTCATTTATACATTATTAGAGTTTCAGACCAGGCTGAAGGAAACCTTTTTACTTTTTCACTTAAACATCTAGCTTTTTTCCCAACATTTCTAAATTTTACATTTGGAAATGTCAATGAGTAATTATTGATATAGTACCCTTCATCTGGTCACACAGTACCAATGGATAACAATGTTTAAAAACAAATCAAAGCCCCAAATATTGTTTTAAAATATCAATAATCTTTTTAAGCTTTTAAAGATCCTCTGAAGTGATGTTTGCTTGTTTTTACTAACAAATGTACAATGATATTGAAAGTCTGTTGTAATATGACCAACAAAAAGCTCACAGAAGGAAAAAAGTATCAAGTCTTTTAAGCTGTTTCCATATCAGCATTGCACACTAGAGACTACAATTTTGCATTTCTTATTTTGCTCATGTTTGATGGAAGGAATTTGTCTTAACTAGCAGTTTAAATCTTGTAAGAGATTCTAGATAGATAGATAGATAGATAGATAGATAGATAGATAGATAGATAGATAGATAGATAGATAGATAGATAAATGTGGAATCCCTCTTGGCTCTGTTTTGAATCTTCTGCGCATGTGCGAGAGGGCGGGGCCATCCTCCGGTTCTCCCCCGTCAGAGCCGTCGGTGCTCCGCCGTTGGTAGAAGGACAGAGTAGAGCACCGGAACGCACGCAGGGGACCGACGGCTCTCCGAGGGGAGAAAATGACCCAAATATCTGGATAGATGGCGAAGTTCAAGATGAAGTCCAGCCGGCGGTGGCTGATATTTGTTTTGTTTCTTCCTTTATCGGGTAAGTTGTGTCTTTTTATTGTATCTTTAACGCTGTTTTACAGCTAACTGTGCGGATATTGTTTGAAGTTTAATTTGTTTTGTTTGCTTCCTTTATTGACGTAACCGTATGTCATATTTCTCTAAAGATGGGAAATTATTCTGACTAAAATAAATGTGGAAGCTTTGATTTTATTGAAATTTAACAATTAAAGTTTTATTATTCTGGGAAAATTCACTTTTAGCTTATTTATGATAATATATTATTATTGTGAATAGTAGCATTAGTGTCAATTTCTATTTAAATAAATGTATAAAACAAACAATATGCAAATATTAATTATATACGGTATTCTCTAAAGCTACTACATAGTAATTATGCCTTCACATGAACTAATTTAATCAAAATCTCTGAATGGTGTTGTTTGTGATGCCTTTATTCTCCTCGTAGCTTTTATTTATTTATTTATTTTTTACTAATGTTCCCATTATCTTGTCCTTAGGTGTTTTATGCTTTAGTGAGCTGTCCTTCATCACTGAGCCCAGTGATGTTACAGTACTACCAAAGGATTCTGCTGTGTTGGACTGCCAGGCTCATGGACAGCCCCCAGTCACAATCAAGTGGCTCAAAAATGGAGTTAAGTTGGCAGAAAGTGAACACTTAAGGTTTCTGCCTAATGGCTCCTTGTCCATACCAAAGATAAAGCATACCAAGGAGGATTCAGATGAAGGATTCTACCAGTGCCTCTCCCAAAACAAATATGGAGCTATCCTAAGCCAAAGATCACGTCTGACTATCGCAAGTGAGTATTAAAAGTAAAAAATAACAACATTTTGTGGTTGTTTGCACTCATTTTTGCTGATGTTTAACCATCAGGGTTGAAGTGCATGGATTATAAACTTGAAGGTGGGAGCAGATGTACCCCTTTTTTGCATTTTGTAGCAAAACCTTTAAAACTAAGACTTCCCTCTTGTTAGGTTATTTATAGGAGCATTTAAGAGATTGTTAAATATAGAAGGGGAGTCCATCCAAAAGCTCATAAATGCTCTATAAATAGACAGCCTATAGCTTGTGTCCTCTCACTGTTTTTCTGAAGAAGAGCACTACTTATCCTGTGTTTGAATGAAATATGTAAATATCAGTAAAAAGTACAAAACTATTTCAATCTTAGAGTTCAAATCTGTGTGGGATTGTTTCAGGCTATGGTTCTTTGTAACAGCAGAATGGCCTGCAACACTGAGGAATTTGTGAATGGACATTTGCCTTTCAGCTTTTGTTTGGAGTGCCCCTGACTGGTCCACAAGAAAAGACTAGATTTCGGGGGGTTTGTTTGTCCACATATCAGTGGAGAAGACAGCTGCGCCTATTCAATGAGCCTGGCCTACCGTGCACACTTTTCAAGAGTGTAAGGGAGACGATATCCCATGGCTGCTGTCATGGAGACTAGATTCTGTGAACTGATTTTGACTCTGCCACATTTTAGAAAAATGCCCTAATGCTCTATATTCTAAAAACTGTTTTAATTAATTTTGGGAAAAAAGCTGAAGAACACTGATATGCATGTATATTATAGAGAAGACAAAATCGGTGTGTATACTTATATATATAGTTTTTATTATTTCTCACAATTTTTTACATAGCAACAAAAAACATTTTGTAGTTTTTGGCATATTGACCAAAAATAATACCAAATTCAAGTTTGAGCCATTCTCATTCAGTGAAAGGGTTAAAGGTTGTCGGTCAGCTGGAGTGGGAGAGTGGAGGATGGGACTACTCTGCGCTCCCCTTCTGTCCAGAGGTCCCAGGGGTCGGGGGTCAGCGCTGGAAAGGCTCTGTGATGTCACAGGCCTGCTGTGGCTGGGGAGCCCCCCTCTGTTGTTCCTCCCACCTTTCAGTCTTTTTCACCGGATCAGGCCCTCTGTTGCCCTGTCAAGGTCGGTGCTTTTGTTAAAGGAAGGCCAGTTTGTCATGGGAACGAAGGGACCTGACTCTCCACAATAAGATAAGAAGTTTAGGCTTTTTTAAACACTTTTTGCATCCATGTAGAGTTGTCCTCCACATTTATGATGTTAGATCAGCATAATATTTTTGGATATGTACAAAAACAGCAGCTAAATGCATTGAATGTATGATTTACCACTACCTCATCATAAGCTGTAAAATGTTATGTCCACATAAAATAATATTAATAACACTAAAATCAGGACCAATTTCTGGGCCAATCATAACCATCTTCCAACTGGCACCAGTTTGAGGTAAAATTGAGTGGATTGGGGGTTGAGGTGAACTTTGACCTTTTCAGGGAAGCCTTTGTACTGCTCAACCTAGACATTGATTTGTTCTCTTCAACAGAAGTGACCAAATTAGCAGTTAGGACCCACCCATCACCTGCATCACCAGTCCCAGTTGGTCAGCTACATATCATTTTTAATTTTCTACTTCTTACGGTGGACTTTATAATGTTTACCAATCATTCAAGTTTTGATTAGGAAGAATCCCAGGCTTTTTATGTCTCGGTTTCTTCTGCTCTCGTATGTTAATAAGAAAAAAATGTTGTACAAATATGGAAGAAATACTGTTAAATCCATCACTACAAGGCTCAAATCTTAGGTTTTAGTTCCACTCATGAGCAGGATTAACATTTATTTTGTCTAATATTAAATCCTAAATCAAAGCAGTGCTTTGTAGTTTTGCTATCTGAAAGCTTGGGGTTTAAATGTGAAGTTTCAGTGGGAAAACAAGAGTATTGATCTTCTATAACATGATATTGACTTTCTCTCTTTGAGTGAAGGGGGAGGGGAGGAACTTATCACCTTAATGAATGAAGGTCATTGATCATATTGTATTGAGTTGGCCCACTAAAATGTAGATTGGGGGTTGCTTTACTCTAGTGACTGCTGAGGGACTTTTTTGGACGTGCATTAACAAAATATGACTTTCAAACTGTTGACCTATGTTCTCTTTCAAATGTTTTAAGGTTGAATTATAACTTAAATTAAATAAATAATTTTTTAAATCTTATTTAATGCAGAAACCAGAATAGTATTGGGCAATTATCAAATTATTTATTGTTTTATTGGAAAAGAATAATAATACTGACAATTGCAAACTCCAAAAACTAATGTAAGATTAACTGGGTTTGTTACTTTCATTATTTGATCCATTTTGCCAATTTTTGTTCCAACAGATCATCAAAAAAGGCTGTATTTTTTTCTAAAATATGATTGAAAGCAATTAAGATGTAATGTTTAGCACCAATGAGACTAAATATTTTAGTGAAAACCTTTTTTGAAAATGTTTGAGCAACATTTTAGCTGTATGACAAGTAAGATTTACAGCAAACAACTGATTAACGTTTACTCAGTTTACAATACATTTTAGATTTTAAGTTCTTTCTTTGTTTTTCATTTAAATTCTAGATATATCTCAGTAAAAACTACAGATTATCCTGATAAAGTTCATGTCATCCAGACTCTACAGGTCTCAGATAGGATCTGAAATATTAACATGGCAGTAAAGTAAGAAAATAAAAATAAAAAGAGCATTTTCTCTCTATAAAGAGTGTTCCCCGCCAAGCAAAAATGTAATTGCAAAAGGAAAAGGGAGTGTTACCTTCCATCTACGTAGCCTGTAAACATGGTTGAAAAGATGAAAGGTGGAAAACTATCCATATAAGAAATTCAATATTGCTTAATGTAGCTGCTTGCAATGCTTTTTAAGCAAAGCGGATTGATTAGTTTTTATCTATAATGATGCATCATTCACTGTCATTCTTCAATTGATCCATTGATTGGCCAGCTAGTCACAATGGGGAAACTGTTCCTCATCTGCACAAAAGCAGGTGGTGTCCTAAAGAGATCAATTTCTCTCATAAGATCAGAACATCCATCAAATTCAAGCCATGGCTTGCACAAACAAAGTATTGCACATTTTGAAAATTAGAGTGAGTGTGGGATTTTTTTTATTATTGTTATTCGATGGTGAAACATCTCTTTGTTGTTTTCACAGGTATCACAGAGTTTGAGTCGCATCCTGTGTCCTTGGTGGTATCTGAAGGGTCTGTGGCACGATTCTCCTGCGCCGTCACTTCCAGTCCTCCTGCCACCATTACCTGGGAGTTTAACCAAAGCACACTGCCTCTCCAGACAGACAGGTTTGTGCATTTTCACTGCAACATTCTCCTCTATTTTCTCTAGTTTGACCCTCATTTTACTTTCTCGCCTTCCCAGACTTACGGTTTTGCTGAATGGAGTTCTTCAGATTCACAACGTTCGACTGGAAGATGCTGGAAAGTATCGATGTGTTGCTACTAACATCGGCAGCCGTTTAAAAAGTAGAGAAGCCACACTCACAGTGCACAAAGGTAAAGTAATTGCATTAACAGAACTTCCAGATTGAGGACAGGTAATTTAATGTTAACATTTCTACTTCTTAATGAAGATGGAGGCCATAAACCACACCAGAGGCCCCGAATCATTGCTGGACCTCAAAACGTAACAGTGTCCCTTCACCACACCGTGGTACTGGAGTGTGTGGCCACAGGCAACCCCTCACCCATCATCTCCTGGAGCCGAGCCGACAGTAAACCCATAGATGTTTACAATGCCAAAGTATTGGGAAATGGGAATTTGGTTATCACTGACGTTAACGCGAAGCACAGTGGAGTCTACCTCTGCAGGGCCACCACACCTGGAACACGCAACCACACGACTGCTGCAGCCAACCTCACAGTTCTAGGTATCATTATCTCTTTGGTTGTTGAGGCACATTGCTCCTCAGTCCACAGTTTTTGTCTATTTGTAGAACTCAGATGTGGGTAGAGTACTAAAAATTATACTCTAGTTAAAGTGTAGCGCCACTTCAACATAAAAATACAAAGTAGCCATCCAAGAAATGACTACAGAGTGAAAAAGTATTTGGTTAAAAGGCTACTCAAGTACTCAGTAACTGATGAAGACATCAATCATTTAATATTTAAAAATTAGATGGCCAAAATATAAAATTAGGTGATAATTTAGGTATTTTAAAGAAAATAATTTACAAAAATAACATAATTACTGCAAAAAAAGCAAACAAACATTTTTTCCAAATCAATTTCTTTCAATGTAAAACTTTAATAAAATCTCTTGGTGTGTATGTGTCTGATGAATTGTTGGCTAAAACAAGCTTGTTCCTCATTCAGTGAAGTTACTCACAGTAGGTACAGTATTCAGAAATTTAACTAAAGTAAGAATAATGATGCATCATAATTGTTCAAGTAAAAGTAAGATGTACAGCATAGTAAAAATACTCTTAGAAGTGTTTTTTTTTCCAAAAAGAGCTACTCAAGTAAATCCAACTTGTTATTACTCAACTGTAGTACTGCATAAGCCATGATATAATGGAACATGTTAACCTATTTCTAGTGAATTCACATAAAATCTGTCTCACAAGCAGAGTTTTATTGGATAGATGGTAAGAATTAGACTGTTTCCATTAGTTTTCTGATGTACATCTGTTTCAGTGCCACCAACCATCGTTGAGAGACCTGAGAGTCAGACTCGTCCACGAGCCGGCACTGCCCGCTTCATGTGCCAGGCAGAGGGAGTTCCCCCACCACGCATCCACTGGCTGAAGAACGGGGAAGAGGTTCACCTAAATGGGAGAATAAAGATGTACAACAGGTATGTTGCACTGAGATGGTCAGATGCTTTCACCCAGGGGTGTCCTAACTTTTTGCAACATGGGCCACAATCCCAAAGTTAAAAATATGCACAGGCCATATTGTTTTTCTGACTTGAAACAGTTTTTTTATAAGCTCATCAACAAAATTAAACATGCAATATTTTAATTTGTCATAAGATAAGGTGGACAGTTTCATAACTTTTTGGTTTATTTGATTGACAAAATATTTTAGTCTATTCCCAGCAACAAAAAAACAAAAAAAGTATCTTTTTTTAAAGTAAAAAGTTGCTGGATGTTTATAGCTACTTACGATGAAATAAAAATGATAAGAAAACATGGCTTCCTTTGTGCCTAACACTTTCCAGAATTAAATTTGTGATGAATTAAATTATTGTGCTAAAAAATTATAAAAAGTTCCCACTGGAGGGTCAAATTTGTAGTGTTCTTGAGCTGCAGTCGGGGGGCCAAACAAAGATAAATACACTATTTTTTTCTGATTTTTCTCGTGGTTTTTTTATTCACAGTAAACTGGTGATCACCCAGATTATCCCTGAAGATGACGCCATCTATCAGTGCATGGCAGAGAACGAACAGGGTTCTGTGCTGTCCTTGGCTCGCCTTATTGTCGTCATGTCTGAGGACAGGCCCAGTGCACCGAGGAACATCCATGCTGAAACCATTTCAAGCTCTGCCATCTTACTGGCCTGGGACAGACCGCTGTACAATGCAGACAAAGTCATAGCCTACTCCATCCACTACATGAAGGCCGAAGGTGAGACTGAGATAAAGATGGTAGTCCTGGACTGTGACGGACGAAAGTGTGAAAAGTTGCAAGATCACATTCAGTGAAAGCTGTAGTGAAATTGACCACCCCTATGTGTTACTAGTTGTGTTGGTGGAGGACCATCTGTTTGGGCTCACAGGGCAAAGGTCAAGGAGGACTCAGAATGGCAACTTCACTTAAATAACAACAAGCTTAGTTGATGTATTGTCCACTCCCGCAGCTCATTCTGAGCTCCCCTAAATGGACAGTGTTGCCTCTAAACATCTCATACTTTTTTGCTAACTACAAATGTAGAAAGATATTTCATGGGCTGAAACGATCAATCGCATTAATCGTGATTAATCGGTTATTGAATTTAGTAATTGATTCACTGTTAACCAGAGAATGCAGACTCAAAACAGGCCATTTCCTGAAAGAACAACATATTTAGAGGAGAAATTAAGCCAAAACTGTGCAAAAATGTATACATTTTGCACTGGAGATGAAAGGAACCTTGTCTGTAACTCCTCAAGTGGTATAGTTTTAGCTACACCTGGTTCAAATTCTGTAAAAAACACAAAATCTCCTATTAATCACCTTTTGCTATCCAATTATTAATCGGTTAATGCAAAGATTTATCAATTAATCTACAAATGATAAAGCGCGCAGAAAAGGAACGCTATGTTGTTGCATTTTAGACAATAAAATGTTTATTTACTTATTTATAAAGGGAAGTGAATTATTTATTTGCATCTTTTAATGTATTTTGAATATTGTTTAAAAAAGGCTTAATGCAGAACGTGCCATTTTTATCCAGTAAATTGATTAATCGTTTGAATAATCAATAGAATAATCAATTATTACAATAATCTTTAGTTGCAGGCCTAGATGTTTCACACACCACTCTATATTTATTACACAGCAACTCTATAAAGACAAGCATGCAAATTGTTTAAAAGGTTTTAGCAGTTTATCAAGTATTTCTGAGGATCTCCATTGGAAATTTTGTCTTTTTTAAAAGCTGCAAGTCATAACTTCAGTCTGTTTGCTAACATACTGTATTGTAATTTATCATATTTCAGGTCTGAACAACGAAGAGTATCAAGTTGTCATTGGCAACGACACAACCAGCTACATCATCGATGACCTTGAACCCGCTCGAAACTACAGCTTTTACGTCGTGGCTTACATGCCGATGGGAGCAAGTCGTATGTCCGACCAAGTCTGTCAGCATACACTGGAAGACGGTAAGCGCGTTCTGAGATTTTTAGCAACAAATCGCTGCAGCTGTTGAGCTGCACGCCTGTGATGATTGAATCTGAAGCTTTACAAACTGATGTTCATCATGTTTGCAGTACCTCTGCGTACTCCGGAGCTCATGCTGACCAGCCACAGTTCAACCGACATCCAGGTGAGCTGGCAGCCTCTGCCTGCCAAGATCAGCCGCGGGCGAGTGTTGGCCTACAGACTCTCCTATCGCACGGCTGTGGACGACACCGTCATAAATGTGGAGCTACCACAGAACGGCACCGAATACCTGCTGGAGGGCCTGCAGCCTGACACTATTTACCTGCTCCGTATTGCTGCAGCCACACGTGTGGGTTGGTGTGAGCCCTCAGCGTGGACCTCACATCGTACACCGAAGATCTCAAGCAGCAAAGGTAATCCTGCCAAAAGACAGACTAAAATATTAAATTGGTTCACCTTTTATGACTTTATGTAACATCTTTGCTTATATTCCTAATCAAGAAAGTATTCAAATTTGAATTCTTGAACTCAAAGGGAGATATTTTATACAAAGCTTGCTTTATTTTTCCTTTATGATGTTTCTACTTCTTTGGTCTTGGAAAACCAGGAGGTTCACCAGACGTCCTGCCTGGTGTTTGGCATATGATTAGTTTGCTCTTGTAGCATTGTCCCATACTCTTTGTGTTGGTTCCCCACGAACCTCTGGCCCCCGTGCTGTCAGGGATGTTAGAGTGGCCTCTGTCACGGATCATAAAGAGAGCTGCCTTAGGCCTCTATGAGAGGGAAAGAATTACCCATTTTAATGACCTGCTGGGATGGGGGAGGTTTTTGTCCTCCAAAGTAAAATTTTATCCAAAAAAGTTGTTAATATTCGCTAGTCTTTGTATTTTGGTAAAGTGCAGTACCACAGAAATTATTTCAACCGTACTTTTGCTCACTCCCAGTCTTGTAGATTATTCAAATTTTGGTTTTTTAATATTTTTTTTCACCAATTAACTTCTTAGTTCATTGGGGAATAGTTCACTTCACCCAGAGCCACCACCTTGTTTAGCAAGCGTGTTTTACAGCTTCCGTTTATTTGGACTTTGAGTGACTTTGAATTGGACTTTCAAGTCCAAATGACAATAAAGTCGTAATAATACAAGACTAATCAGAATAAAGTTGTGATATTAGGAGAATGAAGTAGTAATTTTATGATAAATCTAACATGTAAAATAACAAAAAATTTAAATGAGAAATGTTGAGCATCTTGTGAAATTATACTTTTGATATCAGTTTTACAAATAAGGAAGTACGTTAACTTTTAACATGTCAGCATCAAATTGTTATCAGTAGCAGGACTTTGAAATGAGTGAGTCTATGTTGATAACTCTAGTTTTTTTTCATGCAACATTTTCTTGTAATTTCAAGATGTTCTGGTAGAATTGTGTCTTTATCCTGCTAATTATATGGCTATGTTCTGGTAATTGAAAAAAAAATGTCCCAATGCTCTGTCATCCAGCTCACAGAAGGGATGATAGAAATAAAATCCACTTTTTGAATATATTTTCTGCCAGTTGTAATTCTTTCTCACAAAAGAAAGCGAGAGATGAAAAAAAAATCAGATTTTATTTTTATACCACATCGTCCAGCTCTACCTTGTTGTTTTTGATTCTTTTAGCTTTTTTTCCTTGAGCTTTGTTATAATCTATAGCTGATCTTGTGTTTCCTCTGTCTGTCCCCTCTTAGTGCCTCCAGCCCCTGTTTTGCAGCTTGAGGCACTTAACTGCACCTCCATTAGAGCACGTTGGCACACCTCCCCAGATCCTGTGGCGGTTCTGGGTTTCCGGCTGTGTTACCACGAGGAAGGCCAGCCGGAGCAGCCTAGCATCCTCCTGCAGGCTCAGACTTATATCCACACCATTGGGGGCCTTGGTGAGTAGTGACATAGGCCGGATTTAGCTACTTTTTGTGACTCTCTGTCAATTAAACGGAGAGTGAGCGATGCGTACTCACTTAGATGGATCTTTTTTGCATGACCTAATTTGATTCAGTGGGCAGTTGGATGCTGCATTTGCATTCTGGGCCTCTGTCCTGATCAATATGGGCTGACCTCTCTTGTCTAACCGGTAGACTTCCCCCAGTTTTGCGTTAGTGTTGTGTGAAATCAGGCTCGCAGGGTTAGAGGTCAGTAACCAGATGTCCCTCCCACAACCGATTCCCATCCCCAGGTTTGCTTAATTATGCACAGCCATTGTGTTCTGTCCTGGGCCAGATCTGCTCTGTTAGGACTGGTGCCACCACCTCCCTTCAGCTGGACGCGAACAAAGACCCCTGGGATGGACCAGAGCTGGACCGAGCCACTGACCTCTAGCCATGAGACAGCAGACTTGGCTTTAGCTCCCTGCCCCCACTGGTCATCTGTGCTGTTCATGTAAATAACCAGCAGCTTCTCCATATGCAACATCAACCAGAACTAGACTAAGAGAAAAAATAAGGCATAAACTGCAATTTGGTTTCCTTAAATCTGAATATATCAGGGTGTCTTCTTAAAAGCTTTTAAGACTTTTAAGAAGTCTTAAAAGCAAAAATCAAGGTTTTGAAATGCCTTAAATTCGTTTAAAAAGTGAGTTGGGCTTATTAATCGCAGGTCTTAAATTTAGACTTGGCAGGACTACTTAATCCCACATATAGAGCTCTGGAGAAAATGAAGAGCCCACTGCACTGAACCCCACTGAAAACCTCCTGGCTATTCCACCAAATATTGATTTCTGAACTCTTTCTGAGTTAAAACATTAGTATTGTTGTTTATAAATGAATATGAACTTGTTTTTTTGTTGTTGTTTTTTTTTTTGCATTGAGGTCTGAAACACTCTTTTTCCTTATTTTGACCATTTCTCATTTTCTGCATAAATACTAAATACTACATTTCAGATACATGTTGTCAATAGTTTATAGAATAAAAGAACAATGTTCATTTTATTCAAACATATAGCTATAAAAAGTACAATCAGAGAAACAGATCATTTTGCAGTGGTTTCTTAATTTTGCTGGATGTTTTTTTTTCAATGGACTTTTCTGTCAGGCAGACGTTTGATTCACACTCAGACATCTTTTTTGTATTCTGTGACTCAAGATGGTTAAGACTAATAAACATTTGCTAACTATCTAGCTAGATAACGTTTTTTTGCATCTGTCATGAGTTTGTGCAAATTTATTTCCTTTTGGCTGGATGATGTTTGTACATTTCTATGGAGATACAGGACTAAAATCCCATTCATAAGGGTCTGAGAAAGGTCTTAAATTTGAGTTGGTGAAACCCGCAGAATCCCTTTATAGGCACTGCTCAGTTCTGACCACCCCAGTAGACTTTCATTAAATTTAGAAAGTATTAGATCATTTTTTGTCAGTAATCACCCATCTAATAGTCTTTTGTTTCATATTTAATAAATCTCCTTGTATACTTCCTCTATGCTGTTGCATCACGTTTACTGCTGTAATACAAGGCCAGTGGCAGAGGGGGGAGAGAATGGGAAAGAAGGGAACAAAAGGGGCCCACCTCCTATCCCACAACCTTACGTCCAGATTCCTTCTGTTCCATGTTGGCCTGGCTCGGTGACCCCAATAAAACCCCCCTGAAGTCCCATGGGCTCAGGATCCCAGCAGCTGAACACTGCCATGGCCCAGCCCTCAAACAGGCCTGAATACTCTGCTGTCATTGGTCAATACCTTCAGGCTGACCTTTCACACTAGAGGCATAAAACAAACCCAGCACTCTTTAAAGCATCCCGATTTAAGGTCTGGGCTGATGGTAGTTTTTCAAGTTGAAACACGTTTTTCAGGCCTGTTATGTATACTTCCTTTACTGTTGTGGACCCCATGTCTTCATCTATTGCTGTTCCTGTGACATTTTATGATTTTTTTTTTGCACGTTTCTAGGCATGTGACTGTCATTGGTGGAGTTTTTGGCTCTCTGGTCTTTCTCATGCTCATCTCAAAGAACAGCACATGACAAATGAGAGTTTGGGCTAACAAAGGAGGCCATGTATCGTCCATACACGGCCACTTAATGACCTGCTAAATCGCGTGGCCTCTCGCTTTTTCAGCTTAATTTTCTTGTGTCCATCTTCTTTATAATGCTCCGCTGCTTGTTAGTAATTTGATGGGCTTTTACCTTTTTTTGCAGAAAAGTTTCATTGTTGTTGTCTTGGCAACGCTGGGCTTTTATCTAGACAGTCTTAGCTATTTTTTTGTATGTATTTCAGATCCAAGGAGAAAATACCATGTCAAAATTCTGTCTATCAGCAAAGTTGGAGATGGTTATCAGACAGACCGAACAATTAGCACTCCAGGATGTGTTTGTAAGTAAAACCATTTAGATAACAACTCTCTCTGAATCTTCTACTCATCTTTTTTGTTTAGTTAAATGCGGTTTCTGTTTGAATCATTCAGCGGCCAGAGACCAGTCGTCAGCAGCTCCTCCCCCTCCACATCAAGTCACCGTCTTGACCAGCAATTCATCCATGATGTCCCTTCGGTGGAGTCGGCCTGCTTTTTCCTCCGGAAAGGCTGTTAGCTACACAGTCCGCTGTACGCCTGTGGGCACACATAATGTCTCTGCTATCCGCTACATACAAACGTAAGACTTTCCTGGCAGAAAGAATTAGGGCTGCAACAAACGATTATTTCAGTTATCAATTAATCTTATCGATTAATCGATTAGTCGCATAAAGAAATTGCCACATTCTACAGATTTTTCATTTAAGCCTTTTTATTGACTATTAGGAATTCATGAAAAGATGCAAGTAAACAAATAATTAACTTCCTTTTTAAAAAATGTATACATACAGTATTTTATTACTTAAAATGGAATAACATATTCCAGCATTTTTGTGTGTACACTTAATTATTTGTAGCAAAGTACACATCAGTCTGTTTATTATTTTTGGTTTAACCGATTAATAAATGGGCAGCAAAAGGTGCTTAATACCAGATTTTTATAACAGAATTTAAAGCTAAAATGACACTTAAGAAATTTTGGGTAGAACATATTTACAGACAAAAGTTTTTTTTCTTTTTCTTAAATGCAAAATGTATTTATTTTTTGCACAGTTTTGGCCTAATTACTGCTCTGAATATGTTGCTCTTTCAGCAAATGTCATTTTATTTTAGTTTGGATACTCTCATTCACAATTAATTGATTACTAAGTAATTTTGTTGCGATTAATGTGATTAATCGTTTCAGCCATAGAAGAAATACATCTCATATTTCCTTAAAATGTAATTAATAATGTGCTAGAGATGATCGCCTGCCCATTGTTTTTCTTCACAGTACCAAGCAGAGTGTTATGGTTCAGGATCTGATTCCAAACACTCGATATGAGTTTGTCGTGCGTCTCCATGTGGATCAGATGTCGAGTTCCTGGAGCTCTGCTGTTTACCACCAGACTCTGCCGGCAGGTAATTAATTAAACACACAAACGTAGCATCATTTCACTATAATCCTGTCGTGAGGAGCTGTTATTAAACTTCTCAGTAATGATGGGTTATAAGAACCTTTAATGCTCTTTGTGCAGCACCTAGCCGCCCTCCCGCTGGAGTCCGAGTAACTCTGATTGAGGATGACACCGCTCTGGTGTCCTGGAGGGAGCCCACTGAGCCAAATTTGGTGGTTACACACTACACCATTTTATACGCTTCACAGCAAGCTTGGATGGCTGGACACTGGCAAAGAATACAGAGAGAGGGTGAGTTGGTCTTTATAGCAGGTTATACACTAAATAATGGCACAACAACACCTTTATCATGTGTAATTAGTAGTAGATAGATAATGGAAAAGATGCAGCATAAGATCATTTCGATTAATCGATTAATCAGATAACTGCCACATTCTGCAGATTTTTTATTCAACTGCTTAAGCTTATTTTATACAATATGAGAAATACATTAAAAAACACAAATAATTCAATTCCTTTAAATAAGAAAATAAACATATTATTACCCAAAATGTAATAACACAACATTTTATTAGTGTATGCTTGATCATTTGTGGCAAAGGATGCATCTTCAGCTAAAAAAAAAATACTTTTACCATCGACATGTGAAAAGCTCAGCCCATTCTGCAGTGCAAGGCTGATCTGTTGATTATTTTTTAGATTAACTGAATAATAATTAGACAGAATTATTATTCTGTCTAATAAATCTTATGCATGCGTCACATAAGATTTTCTTTTACAGAATTTGAACCCAATGAATCTGAAATTATACTATTTGAGTAGTTTTTTAATCTTAATATAAAAATATATGTATTTCTTGTGCAGGTTTGTCTTAATTGCTGCTTTGAGTATGTTGCTATTTCATCAATTGGCCTTTTTCTGACATTGTATACTCCAGTTAATGATTATCCCATTACTAAATTGCTTGATGTTTATTCCAATAACCAATTATTCTGATTAACTGTTTCTGCCCTGCTTGGAAGCTTGAAGTTTATGGCATCGTGTACTGTTTGAGTTACTGCAGCATTTTAAACAGAAATTTGGTGAATTGTAGCAGTAAACTGGGTCGTTCCAAAACACATGGCCTAATAAACACAAAAATGGTTCAACAGACATTAAATCCTTTTGGCTAAAAGGTGGTTGTCAATGCTACTTGTTTTGCTTCATTTTTATGTAGTTTATTATCACTTATGATGTTCATTTATGAACTTCTCAATCGGTTTTGATTACAGGAACTCATACGATGGCTTTATTAGAGAAGCTTGAGCCTGGGAATGTCTACCTGGTGAAGATTTGTGCCTCCAACAAAGTAGGCGACGGTCCGTTCTCCAGTGTTGTGGAACTGACGCCGAAGCATGGACACCTTCACCGCAGCAAGAATCCCAGGCACTCCGACGGTTTTTCAGACACAACAGGTCAGGATCAGAGGCAGAGCACATTTATTTACAATGATTTCTTTAACACAATTTAATGTTCCACCTGAAACACCGTATATGTCACCTTCCAGTGTTTTCTGATGGCCTCTATCACATCGACCAGAGGTCTGTGACGGGGATAATGGTCGGTGTGAGCATCGCCTTAACCTGTATCGCCATGTGTGCCTTAATCCTGATCAGCAAGGGCAGACCAAGGTAATTCATTTTATTTAAAAATGCTAAAAAATAAACCCAAACTCCTTTGGGAAGACATGATTCATGCGTGTATTTTTATTATGACACGATTTTTAGAAAATCAGCCAGTCCCAAGGTGATTGCTGTGAGAGCTGCTGAAGGTCCACATCCTGGCATGCCACTTCCTGGTAATCATCGCTGGGAGAATGTTGAGGCCTTTCTACCTGCGATCAGTAATCAAATCATAGATCCTAAGGTAAAGATTACAGAACAAAGTGGACTTCTGAACACTTTTCACTCCTGTTAGTCAAGCATAAAAACAGTTTTTTCCTTTTTTTTTCAGGATGGATCTGATGTTGTCGTAAATAACTGCAGTTCAGCTGGCAGCAAGATTCAAAGCAAGAAGTGGCTGATTTTCAAGAAGGAGATGAGAAATCCACCTGTAAATGATGTAAGTGCAAACATGATTCCAACATTTTTCCGATTAGAGGTGGGTGATATGGACTTCAAGTTTTATTGCAATTTTCTGAGGTAGTATTGATAATGATAAAAAGTGACAACAATAACTTTTTGTTTGTTCTTTTTTAGGTAACTGTCTGGTTGTGTTTTTGTAATTCACTTCTTCAGAATAGAAAATAATATTTTACAAAAGATTTAAAGGTTATAAGGCAGATTTTTTAAAAAGCCACTGTGCAGGAGAGGTGAATAAAAAATCAAATACAACACAAATTTATAAGATGCAATCAAAATCACATCGCATTTCAAATTAAAATAATTTTAAAATGTTTTTTTAATAAAATGAGTGTCACTAGTGGTTTGAAGCGTTGATGGTAAGTTATTCCAAAGTGAGGGCCCTCTATTCTTCAGTGTGCTTTGCTTCATTGCTGCTCTGTATAATGGGAAATAAAAGTCGTGACTTGAGTAAGTGTGAATCGGATACCAGTCACATAAAAAAGCGTGATTTATTGGCACTCTCAGTGAACGAACAAATTGGAAAGAATTGTAAATAGGAGTACACCGATTTATCGGCCGGTCGATTTATCGGCACCGATTTCCTTAATTTTGACACTTACACGTGAAGCCGATCTTATCTCCTGATCTTATCTACCTCAGCAAAGGTCTAAAAATCTACTTCTGTCCTCTTTTGCTCTGCTGTGAAAGAGGTTTGACCGACAGACCGGCTCATCAGGTTGTCTGCACGTTTGCAGTTAGTAATAGTCGTCCCAGTTTTGTCGACTCAGAGACTTTCTTGCTATATTTGTTGACAATTCAGACAAAAGATAAATAGGTGTCGGCCAAAATCGTTTTTCAAAGATTGGTAATCGGCGATCAGCCAGAAAATTGCAATTGGTGCATCCTTAATTGTAAAACTAACAATCAATACGGACAGTTTTGGGGGGTTTAAAACATCATTATTTGGAATTTAACAGGACAACAATAAATTTTATTGGGATAAGAAACTTTTCACAATAAATGCCCACCCTTACTTTCAATTATTTCTTACGCTTGACTGTCTCTCATTAGGCTGAGACAAGAGCCTGTTTGTACGAAACTGGCAAAACCATCCTGAGGTACGACGACCGGCTCGGCTCGGCTCCTCTGCCCGCTTCGTCTCGGGAGATGATCTACGGACCGCTTCACCCGGAGAGCTCTCAAAGCAGCGAGGGCAGCCAGGAAACCGGCGACTCCGGACACTACTCCAACGAGGAAAGCAATGAAGAACCGAGCAACTCGTCAGCTTGCCAAAGTTCCAGAACAACACGTGTGGAGTCAGATCACAGCGCTGCCGGTCCAAATCTTAAGCAGTCTGTCAAACTGGAACCAGAGGGAATGTCGTCCCATCGCTCAGCTCCTAAAGCTTCCTGGTTTAAGGCTCATCCCCAAGCCGCCTGCTCCTGACCCCTCCAGGCCTGTTTCCACCCTCCACCAGCCAAAGCTACCCCACTTCTACCTCATTCGCTTCCTGAGAAGAGAGACCCTTGAGTATTTCATGATAGAGAGGGGAAATCAGGAACCAGCTGCTGAAACGAAAGAAATGTGGATTCGCTTTGAACATACCTCAGGATTTTGTATGAATGTTGTTAAAACATTTCTTTTCCTCTTATTTTTTTACACAACTTTCTACCTGTTTGCGTGTTTGGTATTGTCTGTCCTAACCAAAGCTCACCCATGATGAATGTTTGAAAAGAATGTCAGAATTTACTGTGATACATTTTATTATATTTATTAGAGATGCACCAGTTGTAAAGATTCACTTATTGGAAAAAGATTGGATTTTTGATTTCATCCAATTCTTTCTTGGTGCATCTCTAATATTTACTCGTCTACTATGATGGAGGATCTATTGGAGCCGTTTTGGATTAATAATCTACCTCAGTTTACTCTTAAGAATATACATTACTACCTCCTTTTACCACATGTTCTGCAGTATTACGTCAGACTCAGGGGACAAAGTGACAAAAAGCTTAATTTCCATGTCAACTTTGATTTATTTCAGTTTCTGCCTACATGGTTGAAAGTAATTAGTTTCACTTCATTTTCTTTGTCGAAAACATGAAAAGTGCATTACATTTTGCCAAACAATTTTTAGCTTTATCAAACGGTTTTGTTTGGCCGTTTCGGTGCACTGAACTCAAAGCTTTAACATGGCCTTAATATAGAAAGGGCTTTACATGCTATAGATGGTTAGATCCAAAGACAGAAGAAGAAAAGAAAAACTGCACCCAAAGAGCTTCATTAGAAAGTATAAGGCAACCAAAAATATAGCTGATGTCCTTTAGGGATGTGTTTGCCAAAATATTGTTCTCACCAGAGATGTTCCCTTCGATGGTGCTGGTTTCTCTGAGTGATTGTTAATAGTGCTTTATTCTGGTGAAAGCTTTAGCACAAGCCTTGTGCTCCGTTTGCCTTCTAGACCATTGCTAAATGCAGAGGTGATGCCGATGCTATTATCCAAAGAGTTGTTCTGCTTCCTCAGATGGGTGCAGCTTGTTTTATACAGTTTTATACCTTGGCAAGACCTGGTGAAAAGTACACACACAAGACCAAAGATCCAGTGTGTCCTGCCACTGATGGATGGATTTAATTATTCTAAACTGGGAGAATCATTCATCAGCATTCATTAACTCTGTTGTAAGGTTGAAGACTTTGCTTCTGTCCTTTTATATTTCCTGTCCAGGTGTGACAGTAAAAAGATTCTGACTATCATAAAGGAAACCCTCTGTGTGAAGAGCAACATAATCAGATTTTTATATCTTTTTAATACAAATAATCCTAACCAAAGGATCTTACAGTCTGTTAATTTAGTGAATTTCGTTGGTTTTCATTTACATTGTACAAAGGAGTTGTATTCAAAGATGATATGATTTCCGCTGAGTTTGGATTCTAGAAAGGCATTTTGTTTTCTCCGTTATTTTTCTATTCTTGGGATGCCAGAAAGTGTTTTGGTGTCTTTTTAACCACCTTGAATTTTAACCTAAATGATTCTTTAGGTTCCTTTGGGACAATTCAGATTTAGATTGTATTTCTTTAGCACAATGTTGTGAACCAAAAACATTTATTGTGACACTTTTCCAAAAATGTCTTCTTTCGGTTTTAGTTAAAGTAGTGTGATGGCTGCTATAAAATTGCTAAAACTTAAAGCTAATGATGAAGCCCAACAGGTTTTGAATTTAGACATAGAATGTAGATTTGACTGTTATTTAATTTTTCTGATGGTTTTCTTTTGAGTAACAGAAAGCATCTCCTAAACCAAAGTGAGCAACAAAATATATTATTTTATGGTGTTGAACTGTTGCAACTAGCTTTTTTGATACTCAGACTGATAAAGATTAGATAATAAAATTGTTCTTGGAAAAATATGTCATTTGTCTTTTTTTTGTTTCAGCGTGAAAGTAAATTTGAGAAGTCTAATTACATTTGATTTATGATCTCATTAAGAAGTTCTTAGATATTTTTGAAAAATTGGTAGCTGCTACTACCGACTTAGCTATCTTGCAGAAAATGACTAAAACTCCAGATGACATTTGCACAACATTTTATTGTTTTTTTAGTTAATAAGTATGATGATATTAATGGGAAAATTCGCACAATTTGCAGATCTTAAGAAATATTTAATGCTTGTAGCAATAGCAATAAAGCAATAGCAATTACCACTATTTTAAGATCCCCAATTTTACCCTCTGTCTATAAAGTAAGTGTAATTTTTCAATAATAATTCAGCAGAATGAAACCGAACTATTTCATTTTGTTTATTTATTTTTTTCCACGTTTTGTTTCTTTAATATAGTTGACTAAAACAAAGAACATCTATACTAGACAAGGAAACCAGTCAACAAACACAATACATATAAAAGATATTACATTAATACACTTGAAATTGTATTTATTCAAAGGTTTTTGGGGCCAAATAAAATGTAAACAATTTTCCAATCCTTTTAATGATTTCAGAATTTAAAATATATTTGCAATACTGTGTTTTGTGTTCTCAAATTGGGAATAAGATTTGTAGTTAAATATTTTTATTCTGAATATCCCCTAAAAAATTAACTCCAAAAACTATTTAATCTGAACTTTTACCTATGATTACTATAATTAAATCAACCTTCAAAGCAGCAAAAAAAAATAATACTTTTTTTCCTTTTGTAGTTTTTAGAAACAATATTCACAATAAAACTCCCAAGAAAGTCAGAAGTTGACGCTTCCAAAGTCCAACCAGCAGGGGGCAGCAGCGTTTTAATAGAGGCAGTGGCTGCTGTCATTCTGGAACAAGAGGAAAAAGGAAGCGACGGTTCGGTCTTGTTTTGTTTAGCTGTTGCACGCAGCTAATCTCGGTGCCGAAATGCGCATCGAAAAGTGTTATTTCTGTTCGGGACCAGTGTATCCTGGACATGGAGTCATGTTTGTACGGAACGACTGTAAGGTAGGGTTCAGTTTATCTGTCCGAAAAGTTAAGTTAATTTAGGGAACGTAAATGTTTAAGAGTTGGTGGGGCAGTTAGCTGGATGATAACGTGCCTAAGTCGCTCACGTGGAAACCAAATCAGCGGAAAAGGAAAACGATGTATATAAATTTGATCAGCTGTACTTAAGACAACGACCAGATGAATTTGAAATAATTTTTAAAAGCGGTGTCTAGTTTGTAAGTGATTAATACTTAACAGAATTCAATACTGCCTCGGCTTGAGTTTTGGGCCTCTTTATTTTATTATGACAATGTAAGTGCGCCCTCTAGTGTTGGGAGCAAAAACAAGGACCAGGAGCAGAAATGTAAAAGTAACAACTCGATGCTTTATTTTTATACAATCTGTCGATGTTGACTTTAAAATTGGTGTGTACTTTGTCAAAATGTCACACAGATTAATAACACTTTGTGATATTTTATAATATTATTATGTATATGTTGGTAATATGTATACTAACACTTTTTGGCATATCTTTGTGTTAAATTAAAATAATAATGAATGACTTCAATTGTACCAACACTTGCAGCGGTAGCAATTATGTACCTTAATAACGGCAATCTTTAAAAAAAGGAAAACAAGGAATGCAATGCACAGTGGATCATTTAAATGACACATTTTTATGTAAAACATGAAATAATAATTTTTTTAAATACATATATTCAGACTAAAAATGCAGTATATTGAGATGCAGTCATCACATGAATGCATCCATAATCACAATATTTGGTTTGCCTTAGCATTTGAGTTGCATGTAAATATTTATTTCAGTATATATTTCAGCTGCCATCCAATAAAACTATACTTTTATATAATATATTTGGCCTTTTTGATAAACTTTCACTATCCTACATGCCCACAATTGACAAATAATAACAATGAAGATGCGAAAGAAGTGGAGTGGAAATTACAATGTGGGTTAATTGTAATCTGCATTGCTATCTTAGTTTGTAATAACATCTAATTGTGACATATTACCCTTTATAATTTGACTGAAAAACAATAAAATCTTTGATGAAAAATGCAAAAAACATGCAAGTTTTTAAAATCTCTTTGTTGGGACAATCATAGTTGGGATTAATTTGTCTTGACATAATGAAGCATCCTAATTACATTCAGGCCTGCAGTTTAATTATCGTCTCTCTGTCTTATTTAAAAATCAGATGTTCAGATTCTGCAAATCAAAATGCCACAAGAACTTCAAGAAGAAGCGTAACCCAAGAAAGACGAGATGGACCAAAGCTTTCAGAAAGGCTGCTGGAAAAGAGTTGACTGTGGTAAGATGTTCTATTGAGTTTTGATTATTTATTTATAAAGAAAAATATCTAGTAGTCCTGTTTCTTACCATGAAATATTTTGTTTTTCGTCTTTAAGGACAATTCTTTGGAGTTTGAGAAACGCAGAAATATTCCAGTGAAATATAACCGGCAACTTTGGGACAAGACAGGTAATGTTTTTGCTTTTTAAAAAAAATTAAAAAACACAACATTTTTTTGTTATGAGACTGGAACAGTTATATTTTAATATTTTATTACTTTCTTAGTTGAGGCAATGAAGAAGGTGGAGGAAATAAAAGTGAAACGACAGGCAAGATTTATCATGAACAGGTGAGAGGTTGATTTCTTTTTCATGTTACAGCTGCTATCTTTTGTGCTCATAAATGTTCGCTTAAAGATATTTTTTGCTTCTTTGCTGCAGATTAAAGAAGGGCAAACAGCTGGAGAAAGAAGAGGCCATCAGCGAAGTCAAGAAAAATATTCACCTCATCAAAGCTCCACATGCAGGTAAAGCTGTAGTTTCTGTAATTTTCATTAAAGTGATGTTTTTTTTGTTTATTTTTGAATATTTTTTAAATGTGACATACATGATGAAACATGTGCAGCATTGTTAGGAGAAAGAAGGCTTTGTATTCTTGCATTAAGGGAAATTTACCTGTGTTCTTACATTCTCACTGTTTTTACAGGCAAAGCCAAACAGCTGGAAGACAAAATGGTGCAGAGGTTACAAGAAGATGTGGAAATGGGGGATGAAGATGATTAACTTAAAACTCACTCGTTGTTTTGTTTCTTTGCTTAAACGTGGCTCCTTCATTTTATTTGAAGTTTAAGTTTCCAGAAATAACAGCAGACACAGTTATAATGGACATGAGTTGTTGTTTTTAAATAAAATGAATCCATAGCTGCCTGTCAATTTCTTCTGTTTAAAAATATCTTACATCAATGTTAAAAGTTTATCAATAATTAATAATTTGGTGAATTTATCCAATCATCCTTTTTACTGTGATCATTTTGAAAGCTTTAGAAACTAAATAATTTCAGTTTAAGTTAATTTGCTGCTGAACACTCCTTAAACCTTTGTGTTTTGATGAAGAACATTTAGAGGAAAGTAAGTTTATCTGCTATTTCCTTTTCTGTGCAGGAAAATAGTTAAACACAATCAGATCATAGAAAAACCGGAAACACTTGTTCCACAGAATAAAAACAAAATATTGAATGATTCCCGGTCCCGACGACCTTTGCCGCATGTCTTCCCCCTCTCCTCACCCTTCTTCCTGTCTGCCTACTGTCGAAAAAATACGAGCCACTAGCGCCGCAAGAACTCTCCGGAGAAAAAAATTGGAAAAAAAACCCAAAATATTGAATAACAGGGTTTTATTGTGGGGAAGTTATTAATTGTTTGACCAAACATGAGAAAGACATATAAATAAAATATATTTTTTTACTTGTGTTTATATCATTCATAATATGAAATTGTATCGTTATAAGTTGACAGAAATTTCGATTTTTTCCAATTTGCTCCGCTTTGGGATACATATAAAAAATACCATAAGGAATAGACATTAAATAGAAAACGGAGCGAACATATTTGTAATGAAAGTACAGAAAATAACGTTATATATCATGTTCAAACATGCAGCCGTAAGTTGACCCACATTGCGGCGAATGCCGCTTCCGTTTCAGGGGTCTCAAACTCCAGTCCTCGAGGGCAGCACACCTGCAGTTTTTAGATGTGCCACAGGTACAAAACTGGAATGAAATGGCTTAATTACCTCCTCTTTGTGTAGATCAGTTCTCCGAGCCTTGCTAATGACCTAATTATTCCATTCAGGTGTGGTGCAGCAGAGGCACATCTAAAAGTTGCAGGACTGCGGCTCTTTTGGACTGGAGTTTAGATCACACCGCTCACGTTATGCTGTCGCCAAGTGGGCGGAGTTTGAAGACTGAAGTTTGCACGCTTTAACTGAAGTTTGTGACTTTATGCAATACATAAACAAGCTATAACCAGCATTTTCAGCGCGTGTATTGTTTACCATAATCGCTGATTTTTCTGACAAACACCGTCTCACCGTGAGGTCTCCTCAGTCGAGCAGACAGTTTTCTGGCAGTCTTTGCGTGGCCGGGGATAAAAGGAGCGGACCCTGGCTCTCTGGCATCGATTTACTCGGCCTGTTGCTGTCGTCCCCTTGGCGCTGCCTCCGCTTCTTTTCATCTGCTAGGACATAGGGCTTCTCGGAAGGAAAAGAGCCACAGTTTGGAGAACAGAGCCAGGCTTTTAGTTTCCGGAAATGTCCGAACAAGGTGAAGAAATGAGGACTTTGGAGGAACAGCAGGTAAACCTTAACAATGAATGTGTTTAAGTGCGATTAGCGCAGCTGATAAACATTGCAGGCGGCAAACGTCAAGCTAGTTAGCAGCTAGCTAATTTCTCAATCGCTGCTTCAGCTCTAAGCATTACTCATTTGTCAAATATTATTGGGTTGTTATGGGAACTTTTACTAAACACCCATCTTAAAAAGAAAATCTGCGTTTACCATAAAGGTATGCTATTTTAGCATCTAGCTTTGGGAAAACAACCGTTGTATGTTCACCTCATGGTGCTGCTTTACTGTTGCAGTCCAGATTGTGCTTGATAAAATGTATTATTGCTTCTTTAAAACATGGTTTTGCACTCATTTGTAATTTATTGGGACTGTTTCTATCTACACAAACTGCCCTGACTCTAACAGGAAATGGAGGACAAAGTCATCAGCCCAGAAAAAGCAGAAGAGGCCAAGCTGAAGGCCAGGTATCCTCACCTGGGAGCCAAGCCCGGGGGGTCAGACTTCCTCAGGAAAAGACTCCAGAAAGGGGTACGTTTCTTACGCAAACATTATTTAAAAAAAATAAATTAAAAAATCTGTTCGTATGAATCCCATCTCCCCTCCTCATTCTTGGCCTTCATCTACATTTCTAATATAAATGACATCCAAATATGGTAGCAGCAGTGCTAAGGAACATGGCTTTGATAGTTAACAGTTGATATGTCTGTGATTCAAAACTACACTTTATACATGCAATGTTAAAATATATTCATTGTATATCGGCAGTACATATTTACAAACCTTAATGCATTTTGAATATAGAGAAGTATATTTTCCTCCAGCATATGTGCAGTATTAGGTTTTTTTTCCTTCAATGGTCACAAAATATAACTTGCTGCAACACAGCAGGCTTGAAAAACGTGGAGTTTGCTTTTGGTTCCTCTTTCCAGCGGTCACTGGGTGAGAGTTGCAAGGCAACAGAGACGCTGTACAGCCTTATTTTTATTCTATAGATAAAATTAAATTTGAGTGTGGAAAAAGTATTGTATTTTCTAAAGAGTGTGGGCGTGTTCGTTTCTGTGGCAAGTATTGAGGAGAACTGATATCTTTGCTGTTTGAATACTGTTGCGTTCCAGTTTTGCTCGGAACTGGAAATTTTCTACTTCACAGTCAAATATCAACTGGAACGCTCCCCAAAGTTAAATTTCCCACTGGGAAACGGGGAGGAACTGTGACTAAAGCCCTGCCCCCCCAATACTCGAACTCCCACCCTCGTTCTGCCCTTGTGTACTTCACATGTGGGCTCATGTTGAAGGGTTTGAGTGCTTAGTGTGTCCCACAATCTCCACATCCGCCGATCTTGGGTACCATTTCCGCCCTTGCGCGAAGCCCGCATTTTGACGGACTTTGGCCAAATGTGTTACCCACAATTAATTGCTGCTGTCCCAATTCTCACATTTTTGTACACCTGCGCACTCGAACCCTTAAGTGCACTTGACTGAATCCACACTTCACAGAGGGGCGTAGGGTCCGCACTGAGCTTTGGGACTGGGCCGAAGGCAGGCTTTGTGTTTCAATATGGCCGTTTCTCCCATCAACAGTAGTAAAATGTGGAGGAAACGTGTTCATTCGAGATACACGTGTAAGAGTGTGTCTAGCATAGGCAATTTTAAACTGAACAAATTAAAAAATTGTTTGGTTATGGAAAGTAAAGTATAACATGATGTTTGTAAGAGCTATTACAAACAAAGTTTATGGGCATCGCCATGTTGTATTCTGACTTCTTAACTAGAACGTTGTTACTTCAGGTTTGATGTCAAATCCACCTCAGAGTACCCATTTCCCAGGTAACAGGAACGCAGCATATATGTGCAGCTCTGGAGAAAACTAAGAGCCCACTGCACTGAATCCCACTGAAAACCTCCTGGTTATTCCACCAAATATTGATTCCTGAACTCTTCCTGAGTTAAAACATTAGTATTGTTGTTTCTAAGTGAATATGAACTTGTTTTCTTTGCATTATTTGACATCTGAAAGCACTGCATCTTTTTACTTATTTTAATCATTTCTAATTTTCTGCAAATAAGTACTACATTTGTGCTTTGAATTTTGGAGACATGTCAGTAGTTGAAAGAATAAAACAATAATGTTCATTTTACTCAAACATATACCATACCTATAAAAAGTGAAATCAGAGAAACTGATCATCTTAAATGGTCTCAATCTTTTTCCAGAGCTGTATATTTCCCATTTTCTCAATGGGTGACTCTTACCAAAACCTTCAATAAGTGCCAAGAAACAGAAAGCGGGAGATCGAAGGGTTTGTGATAATCCTAAGAAATACGTTTCAGCCTTTTTACTTTGTTTTCTTTTTTCCTCAGCCAAAGTATTTTGACTCTGGGGACTACAACATGGCCAAGGCCAAGATGAAGAACAAGCAGCTGCCATCGGCACCGACGGAGAAGACTGAGATCACCGGGGATCACATTCCAACCCCTCAGGACCTTCCTCAGAGAAAGACCTCCATCGTGGCCAGCAAACTGGCTGTTTGATACATTTTACTCATTTGCTACCATTCCATCACCCACGTTATACATCTGCTATTTTTAGTCCTTTTTCTCTTTTTGTTTTGCCTATGTATGTATTGTCTTAGAACTATTTCCATAAATTAGCCAAATGAACAGTTGACAGAAGTCCAAAAGGGTTACTAAACTTGTTGACGATCTTAACCAAGTACTTGGTTAAGATCTTTTTTTGAGCACACAAAAAAAATTAATAGTCTGGTTTGGCTTTGAATTTTGCATTTAAAGGATAACATGCTTCCATGTAAAGTGCTTAACAGTTCCTGCAGAGGTTATCTTTACATGACTGCAAATTAATCTAGTAAGATCTGGCTGTTTATAACGGAGAAAAAATGGCACTACGGTTAAAAAAAGAAAAGGTCAGTCTGCATAGCTGTATGTGAGAACTACATGTGTAATTTAAAGATATCTGCTTCTAAAGTTAATCAGTTTAAATAGTAACATCAGGGCTTTATATTTTCTCCTTAAATCTTATGTACCATTTTGTGTCTAAGGCTATTTAAAGTGCAGCTGACTAGCTTGTATTCATTTGCGTTAAACTAATGTTTGTGCCATTAATTTACAATTACATGCTGCTGGACTCCACCTCATCCTGACCTCTGAAATATGGCCTTAAAGTAACGAACAGTCGTTCCTCTTGAGCAATATTTGCTCCCTCAGTGAGAATCTTGGTTATGAGTCTTGGCTGACGCGCGCCTTTTGACTGGATTCACTTTGGATCACATGGGAAGAAATTCCCTGTTCATGTCTGGAGTGTGCATGTGTGTTTACTGTGCTGATATGCTGTGCCATTTGTTTTGTAAATAAAATAGTTTTGCATAATATCTTGCATTCACTTGAGTTCTGGACTTATTTTAGCTTAATCTTTTCTGTGCAGCAAAGAAGGGAATTTTGTAACTTTTGGACAGTATTTAATTTTAAAGAAATTATAAAAATTCTCATTTCCATGTATGAAAGCAGTTCTACTTGATATAATACAGAATTTTACATGTACAACTGCATTTGAATCGGTTTCACTCTCAGGCCAGCCAAATATGTTGACATTTGCAGTGTAGACATTTGCAACCTGCTGCAACTAGAGTTGCAAATGTCACAACATATATCAGAAATGTGTAATTTTTTTTAAAGAACCAACATTTTGTCTATTTAAATATAAAATTTAGCAAAAGATTTTTTTTCTATGATTTAAGACTAAAATAAATAAAAGTGCATAGATTTCCAACAACCATATTTCTGATAGTTTGTGTCATTCACTCTAGAATTTAATGCAGATACTGCAAGAAAACATGTCTTAAATCTGTATTGAAAAAACACCAGTTCAAAGCTTTTGTTGGTTGTACTTTCACCAACTTTGGCATTTATTGAAGATTGGTGAGTATGTTTAGATTAAGAGAAATTAATTTCTTTTTAGAGATTTGGCAAACATGGAAGATGCTCCAGTCAACTCAGAGCAAACTAACTTCTGGCCAGTCATGCAAGTTGATAGTTGGCTCAAAACCACCATTCCCACTAGCAAGCATGGTTTTGGTTGCTGCACCATGCTGCGGGGATGCTGCTCAGCAGAGATGAGGAAGCTGGCCATCTAGTATGACTGAACTTGAGCTATTTTTTAAAAATTCTCACCATTTAGATGTTAAATGTTGGTAAAAACACAACTCTAAACAAAGGTGGCTCTCCAAAGTCTTAATGGGGAATGAACACAAACGCATGCCATACTTTTGGATTTATAAAACAACGTGGCTTTCTTGTTTGAAGGCTGCTTGAATTTTGCATACCTGCTTCCTACTTAAAGAACATATGAATGTTGGTCCTAAAAAAAAAAAACCCTCAAAGGAGCAGTATCATGTGTTTTCCAGGCACATAGTGCCCTTTTATAGCACAATAAAGTAACTATGTTAAGTTCAGTTGTTATAAAAAGGGTATATCAAATATTACTTAAAAGAAATGTTACCTCATAATTTAACAGCTTGAAATTGGGTCTCTGTCTCTTTAAAAAATCCTGCTCTTTCTTAAGCTCCGCCTTCAGGAAGTCATCACAACATCTCAAAACTACAGAACTACAACTGCAAAACTACTCTACCCGTTCACAGAAAGTTGTAAATCAGTTCCTGTTGGCCACAAATGTATGAATGTCTAAACTCCTCCATGACCCACATTTCAATTATTCAACTGGTTGTATGTGGAAAGTAGAAAACTATTATTTCATAGTTCATCTTGTTGACTCTAGGAAGTGTGCTGTTTGCCATCATTCTCTATAAACATGCCTGTGTTGAAGCTGACGTCATTGGTGCCAATATCGGGCAAAACAAGGGGGATTTGGATGCTTGTATCTTTGAAGGTAAACACCAAACGTATCATGAACCCAAAACTTGTACTCAAGTAAAAATAGCACTGCTGTAATATATTTGTACTCAAGTGAAAGTAAGAAGAAGCCATCCAAAAGAATTCTCAGGATTAAAGAAGTATTTTTGTCAAATGGCTACAGTAAGTGATATCATCAGAAATATATAATTCAATGTATAAATTACAGTACAGTATTTTAAAGACTAAGATAAATAATACAAAAATAACATGATTACAAAGTAACAAATGAGGCAGAAAAAAACCTTTTAATTCAGAGTACCTGAACTCAATGTTTATCTTGTTGACAGAAATGACAATAAGTAATGGCAGAAAGACCTCATCATGTTGAATATAATGTTAGAACAACAAAATACTCAAGTAAGAGGTGATACTGCGTAATACTACTACTCAAGTAAAAAATAAGGCGTTGTAAAACTAATGCTAAAAGTGCATTTTCCCCTAAAAGTTACTCAAACAAATGTAACAAAGTAAATATCACCCAGTTCTGGCTTCTAGGCTATTTTCAGGTGTAAAATCTTATTCATCTTATTCTAGTAATCATGCTAACTATTTTGTAGTTTGCATGAGTGGGATAAAATAATTACAAACATGAGAAGTTAGGTTCAAATTATCCCAGTGATTTTGCCAGTTCTGGCTTTCCATACATTAGAACAGCTTTAGTATTTTTACCGCTAGAGGGCGCGGTTGACACACGTTGTGAACCTGTGTCGGGGCATGCGCAGCTGAGTGACAGCTGTCGGAGGAGGCGAATCCTCTAGTCGGCAGAGTGGAGTGAGAGCTGGAGGAGGAGAGACCTGGGGACTTCGGCGTTTCTGTCCGTAGGAGTTAACAAAATGTTTTATCCCCTTCCGAGCGGGCGGGAAATGTCTCCGGAGTCTTTCTAAACAAGCTTAAGGACATGGCAGCTTTTGAACTTTACTCCAAGGTAGGCAGCGCCTGATAACGAGTCACTCAACGGTTTTTCTCTGCCTTCCTTTGTTAGCTTGTTATAATAAAATTGTAATTAGCAACTTTTTAGTGCCTGTTGAATCGCTTTTTAGTGAGTCAGGGTAATTATATAGCACTTTTTTTTTGCTACTCTGCCACATAAACTGCCTCTTACCCATCCACGTTATGCGCATGTCCGCTGCCAGTTACCTACGACTGCTGCCGCTGATGAAGTTTTTCCAGCCAGCTGTGTGACTGTAAGAGTAGAGGTTGGAGTTCTCTGACCAGTTTCTTTTTCTCTGTCTCTCTCTTTAAAAAAAAAAAATCCAGAATGCCCATGTTTGGCTCCCAGATGCAGCAGAAGTGTGGAAGTCTGCTGAGCTTCTCAAAGACTACAGTCCTGGTGACCTGACGCTGTCTCTACAACTGGAGGATGGCACGGTAAGACAGCCAAAACCCCCCCAAAACAAGCAAACAAAAAATTATCCTACAACCACACAGAGACACACCCAGAAAGACTGAGATGAAAATTGATTTAGGATGTTCTCGAAACGCCAAGCGCATATTTCTTTTGCACAAACTCTGGAAGCAGAGCCTAGTGAAATTACATGCTATGATGGATTATTCATGACAACTTGGCTGTTGGGAGTATTTCTCATCGTGAGGCAAAACAAACAGCTTTTGGTGCTATTTACAACTTAAACAGTGTGTGCATGGTTTCAGAATAAGGGAGCTGACTCAAACTAAGTTTTTCTCCAGCATTGCTGCTACCTGAAGGTATTATGTCGAGTTTGGGCATGCACATCAGGTATGGAAATAAGGTCAAATATTATCTTGAGTGAACATGAACAGGCCAAGCACTGAGGGTTTGCTGTTAGCTATCATTTGAAGCATGATTGATAGTTAATAGCTTGCATTTTTGCCCATTCTCAGTGCCATTATTAGCTATCATTAACACCTTTCTTTTTGTTTTGTTTGTTCAGGTTGTGGAGCACAATGTTGACCCCAAAACCAAAAACCTGCCCCCTCTCAGAAACCCCAACATCCTGGTGGGAGAAAATGACCTCACAACTCTCAGTTACCTCCATGAGCCAGCAGTGCTACACAACCTTAAAGTGCGCTTTATTGACTCCAAGCTGATTTACACCTACTGTGGTAATGAGCTTCATCTGTTTTGACTTGCACTATCACTGGCAGCGTAGACTTTGGAGTCTTACTCACTGCATGCGCTGACATAATCCAGAGTACCTTAAGCTGATTATTCTGATGCATGCTTGCTTTTAAAGGAACACAATGTGCATATGTCACTGATAATAAATTGCAGAATTTGTGTTATTTAATATTTTCTTCTTTTTTAATCCAAAAAGCAAAATAAATCATTGTCCTGACTGAAACACCAGCATGTGGTATGACTGAAATCTTGCTTAGAGCTAAACAAAATATAAATTTGTTGCTCTCAGTTAAGGTTGTGACTAAGCCTGTCATGATAAGAAAATTGCTGGACAGTAAATTGTCTCAGAAATTATTGCGATAAACGATAATATTGTCGTTTTGAGACCATTTTCAACTAATAATGGAAAATTAACTCCTTTTGGCCTCTGAAAGACTAATAAACTTTAATTTTGTACTCCACACTGGAATTGGAAAACATTTAAATATCCAAAATAAAACACAACCAAAAACCACAAACAACTAAAACCATAAATAAACCGGATTATGCAGTCTCTGTAAACAAAGTTGCTCTTCAAAAAATGCTAATCATCAGAATGGAAATTATTGAGCTCATTTAATTTATCATGAAATTAATTGATAATTGTGACAGACGTAATTGTCACTCTAGCCAACTCAAAACAGACATGTTGCTGATGTTGTTTTGTAGTTTTCATGTAAGAAAGATTTTTAATTGCAGTCAAAGTTTTTGTCAACTCATCTGTGTCAAATGCTTTTCCTTAATAAATAAATTATTGTTCACTTGGAGGGCCGAAATACATATGATTGCTGTCACAATATGTCAATTAATTGCATGATAAATTAAAACAAACTTAACAATTTCTATTTGCAGGATTTATTATTTTTCTCTTTTCTCTTTCTATCAAAAACTGGATGACAAATGTTTTCAGTCTTGTGTTTTGTTCTCAACTAGCCACTTTTTTGAAGGACAATTCTTTTTTCATTCATTTTATTTGTTGTTTCTGATGTTCTGTTTGTTTGTTTTGGATATTTAAAATGTCTTCCAGTTCCAGGTTTAAGTTTTCATTCAAATTTAGAGTTTATTGATCTTTGAGAACATATCCTTGCATTATTACACCATGACTATTATATTACTTAAAAATTATATCAAGGCAACAATATTATCATTTATCACAATAACTTCTGGGACAAATTATCCTCTAGTATAATTTGTTATTGTTACAGGCCTACATTTTCAGATTGTCATTTGTAAAAGTAAGAAAAAGAACTATGTGTCATCTAAGAATGAACTTTTAGTTTTTCTGATCCACTTTAGGAATCGTCCTGGTTGCCATCAATCCCTATGAGAGTCTGCCCATCTATGAAGCTGATATCATCAACGCCTACAGTGGGCAAAACATGGGAGACATGGACCCACATATCTTTGCAGTAGCTGAGGAAGCATACAAACAAATGGCCAGGTTTTGGTATTTTTGATTTACATTTTAGAGCCACCACAGAGATCTTTTTTGTCTTTAACTCTGACTCTCTTGAAGATTTTTTTGCTTATGAATGTTCCTTTTTTTTTAAATACAGAGATCAAATAAATCAGTCCATAATAGTCAGCGGGGAGTCTGGTGCAGGCAAAACGGTTTCTGCTAAATACGCCATGCGTTACTTCGCCACAGTCAGCAGCTCATCGGAGGAGACCAACGTTGAGAAGAGAGTTCTTGCTTCTAATCCAATCATGGAGGTAAAATTTTACCGCTTTAGGAAAATCTACAACACATGCTTAAAATTATGTTTTAACAGACAATATTTGTTGTTTTGTAGGCCTTTGGGAATGCCAAGACAACAAGAAATGACAACAGCAGCCGCTTTGGGAAGTACATTGAGATCGGGTTTAACGAGGATCACTGCATAGTCGGGGCTAACATGAGGACCTACTTACTGGAAAAGTCTAGAGTAGTGTTTCAGGTAAATCTTCATGGATCTGGACAATGTGTATTCATGCTACTTGAGCATTAACTTAGAAAAGGGCTGCAACTAACAATTATTTTGTTATCAATTTATTCTAATGATTAATTGATTAATCAGATAACAAAGATGGCCACATTCTGCACATTTCAGTCTTTTTTGCAATACTAGAAATAAAAGATGCAAATAAGCAAATAATTCAATTAATTTTTTAAATAAGAAAATACTAATTTTATTGCCTAATATTCAGATGTATAGCATTCATTTAGTGCAGGCTATGTCAGTTTTTAATATAAAATATGTATGTATTTTATGTAGAGTTTTGACTTAATTACTGCTTTGAGTATATTGTTCTGTCAGCAGTTGGCCTTTTTTGAGTCTGTGCACTTCAGTTAATTAATTACTAATTTAGTAGATAATTTCAGTAATTGATTAGTCACAATTAATCTGACTAATTATTTCAACCTTACATTTTTAAAATTAGAACTTTACTGTATCTCTATGTGATTTCATATATTAGATCAACACCAAGTTGCTCACAATTGTGAAGTAGAACGAATATTATATTTCATTTTTAATTTTGATTGTCACAAATGTAAACTAACACCACAAATGCATAATTTTCCAATCCAGCTTCACCGTTTGGTTTATCAGATTAACTCCTAATAGAAAACACTAAAGTTTATGGTAATAAGATGACAAAATGAGGTAAAAACTCTATGAATGTGCCTCACTCTCCATCTTTTTGCATTTCTTGTAGGCTCACGGAGAAAGAAACTACCATATTTTTTACCAGCTATGTGCCTCTTCACATCTGTCTGAGTTTAAGGCCTTCAAATTAGGTCTCAGGCAATAAAATATAATTTTTTATCATTTTTTGGAATATAATATGGCCAATAATAATAAGAGTAAAATGATCTCACTTGTTGTTTTAAAGGCTGTGCAGATGACTTCTGCTACACTAACCAGGGTCAGGGTCCAGTCATCGATGGAGTCAATGATGCCAAAGAGATGTGCAACACCAGGAGGGCGTTCTCACTATTAGGTCAGTAGTTTTATTCATTTATATATATGCACAGCTCTGGAAAAAATTAAGAGACAACTTAAAATGATCAGTTCTCTGATTTTACTTATTATAGGTATAGGTTTTAGTAAAATGAACATTGTTCTTTCATTCTATTAACTTCAATTTGTGCTGAAAAGCCAAGCACAAATTTAGTATTTATTTGCAGAAAATGAGAAATGGTCAAAATAACAAAAAGATGCAAAGCTTTCAGACTTCAAATAATTCAAAGAAAACAAGTTCATATTCATTTAGAAATCGCAGTACTAATGTTTTAGGTCAGAAATCAATACTTGGTGGAAGAACCATGAGGTTTTCAATGGGGTTTAGTGCAGTGGGCTCTTCATTTTTTGTAGATGCATGACTTCGATTTAGATTACTTGACACAGTTGTTTTTTTTGCTCACATTGTAGGAATTGGTGAAAGTGATCAAGTGAGAATTTACCAGATTCTTTCAGCTATTCTCCATCTTAGCAACGTGGATGTAAAAGATCAGTCATCTGACACATGCAGCATCCTGGTAAACACTGATTTCTCTCTGATCCAATAACATTTTTGACTCTGTTTTTATGTAGTTCATTTTGTGTCTTTTTTTTTTTTCCATCTAAGACATATGTTCAGAATTCAGAGGTATTTACGTCCTGTCTTCCCAGCCAGATAATGCCCACCTGATGGTCTTCTGTGAGCTCATGGGAGTTCCTTGTGAAGAAATGGCCCACTGGTTATGCCATAGGAAACTCCAGACGATCACGGAAACCTTTGTGAAGCCTGTTTCCAAAGAGAATGCGGTCCATGGAAGGGATGCACTGGCCAAACATATTTATGCCAGACTCTTCGGCTGGATCGTGAACAACATTAACAATGCGCTGGAATCTACAGTGAAACAACACTCATTTATCGGTGTGCTCGACATTTATGGGTAAGTTTCCCTTATCAGCTTCTTCATAGTTTTTCTATTATTACTCAACAATTTACAAAGTTAAACTTATTTAGGGTTGAAATGATTAATCGGATTAGTTGTGATGAGTACAGAAATAATTTGGTTTACTAGAATACACAAATGAAAATAAAATGTGATTTATTGAAACGGCAACATAAACTGAGAAGTATTTAGGTCAAAACTGTACAAAAAATATATACATTTTGCATTTAAGATAAAAAAATAAATATTTGTTTGTAAATATGCTCTACCCAAAACTCCTCAAATGGCATTTTAGCTTCATCCAGTTCAAATTCTGTTAAGAAAATCTTTTATTAAACACCTTTTGTTATCCAAAAATAATCAGCACATTATCACTACACTGTTTTGATGCATCCTTTGCTATAAATGATACACTAAAGCAATGGTTCCCAAAGATTTTCTTCTGGGCCCCTCTATGGATTACAATTAAATCCCCCCCCCCCAAAAAAAATCAACTGGGCACACACATTGTTCAACTAGACATAAAGCTATACACATATTTTGTTTTCAAACTCCACTGAAGTTTATTTGACACTTCAGGTTGCAACAAAACAAACTACAAACCGTCTTTACAGTGAAACACTTTTGTGTAACTGTTCTTAATTTTTTTATTTATTTTTTCATTCATCCATACCGCTTCCCGCGCCCCCACACTTTGGGAACCACTGCACTAAAGGAAGGCTATGCTGTTAGATTTTAGGAAATACAATGTTTATTTTGGTATTTAAAATAGGAATCGGATTATTTACATCTTTTAATGCATTTCTAATACATTAAAAGAAAAATCAGCAGATTGCGCCAATTTTTTTCGTACTATTATTAATCAGAATAATTGATAGATTAATTGATAACTAAAGTAAACTTTAGTTGAGGACCCATATGTATTTTTCTTCAGGTTTGAGACATTTGATGTCAACAGCTTTGAGCAGTTTTGTATCAACTATGCCAATGAAAAGCTTCAGCAGCAGTTCAACCTGGTGAGAATCTGCTAGTCTGCTAAACCTGGACTTGTTTGTGTCCAAATGGAGAATTCATCCCTCATTTTTCACTCTTTCCAGCATGTCTTCAAGCTGGAGCAAGAAGAGTACATGAAGGAGGAGATTCCCTGGACGTTGATCGACTTCTGTGACAACAAGCCGTGCATTAATCTCATCGAGGCCAAGCTTGGCATCCTGGACCTTCTGGACGAGGAGTGCAGAGTAAAATGGCACTATTGTTTGTTTTTTTTTAAGCTGCCATTGGAAGTGTGTCCACCGCTCTGGGCTCCATCACACTTAATGTGGAGGTTATGACTAATGCTATGACTAACTGATGTGTCAGCGCTTCCTCTTTCCACAGATGCCCAAAGGTTCTGACGACACATGGGCTCAGAAACTGTACAACACCCACCTGAAGCAGAATGCTTATTTTGATAAACCCAGGTTATCAAACGAAGCTTTCATCATTCACCACTTTGCTGACAAGGTAAACCCTAATTCTGTGGTATGCAGTGCAGCCCCAATCACCTTTTGATGTTATGTTTGGACTTGCAGATGTTTGGGTTTGTCATCTTTTTCCAATTGGGGGAAAAATTGTTACTCATAGGTGAACATTTTGGTAATTGAATGAATACCCCAGTGGAAAATGTGCCACTTTTCTAGACTCTTGAAAGGTTTTGCACACTCTGAAGACTTAGTCGTGGTGGGATTGTTTCCTTTTCAATTGTTAGTGGCATTGCAGCATCAATAAAAAATATGTAAAAAAAAATTCATTCATTGTGTGCTGCTTTTCAAAAAATACTGCATCACTTAATTCAACTGGTAACCTATTCAATAAGTTCTTTATTGATTTGCTTTTTAATCAGTGTGTCTGTGAAGACCTGTCTCAGCATTTCATTAATTAACTCACTAGTTTTATTGTCATTAAGAGAAATAAAACAAAATATTAGTCCATGTTACCCAATCCTGATCATATTTCAGACTTTCGCAGCCTTTAAAACATTTTCTGCCTCAATCACCCTCTATCTACCTCCATTCATCCCCCATTCAAGGTTTAATTAAATTTATTTGGTAGGGTTAATGCACATTAATTGACATTTCTATAAATGTGCCAGAATTGGCCAAAAGGGTATTTTTCCATCAATGCTCAATTTGTCCTGATAAAAATTAACAAAGGTTATGCAAACAAGATTAAAATGACGTAACTACATAGATTCTCTCAATAAATACAAAAAAAATTCCATCAATACAGACAATTTCTAAAACAAAGAAATTTCTGTGCAGTGTTAGTGTTTGATCACAAAAAGGGAGTGTGTAGGGCCAAAATCAAATTTCTGTGATCTGTTCCTTTGTGCCTAGGTGGAGTACCAGTGTGTCGGATTCCTGGAGAAAAATAAGGACACTGTCAACGAGGAACAGATTAATGTGCTTAAAAAGAGCAAGGTGAAACCATGCACTTTCTCTCTACTATTTATTAGCAGATGTTATTCTTTGTGGAGGCCAGTGCCAGTTTTATTGGATTTTAATGCTTTGCCAGCAGAGTGAAGTAATTTATGTGTTGCCAGTTTGTGGGCACGCACCCGGGAATTGTTTAGACAAAACTATTGGAGGAAATACTCCCACCTCTGATCTTTTTTTAGCCAGAAACACTGCCATCTGCTGTTTGGTGGGTCCTTTAGTTTTTGCTGCCTTTTTTAAATAATAAACTTCTGTTTTCTAGTTTGGTTTGCTGCCGAAACTGTTTGAGGATGAAGAAAAAATAAAAGCGCCAACTAGCAAGATTTCTAGTAACACTGGAAGACCTGGGAAGTCTCAAAAGGAACATAAGAAAACTGTCGGACTGCAGGTATAACCTTTAAACATGAACAATGTGTGGTCAAAATTAAACTTTTATTCTGTTTTTGTAAAGAACAAAAACAGATGACACATAAGAAGGATTTATCATTGTCGTTTATTTTTTAGTTTCGACAGTCTCTATACTTGCTTATGGACACACTAAATGCAACATCGCCTCATTATGTGCGCTGCATCAAACCGAATGACCGTAAAGCTCCATTCACGTGAGGATCTCTGCTTCCTTTAGTTATCGCAAAGCACAAATAAAACACTTATGCATTCAATTATGTTTTTCTTTAATTTAAAGTCTGGACCCAATAAGAGCCGTGCAGCAGCTTCGAGCATGTGGCGTCCTGGAAACGATCCGTATCTCTGCAGCAGGATTCCCATCTAGGTACAAATCCGTAAACACAAGTTTGTTTTTATAATAAATAATGTTGGAATATACTTTGTCATGTCATTTATAATGCCTCAGATGGACCTATCAGGAATTTTTCGGTCGTTATCGGGTCCTGATGAAACAAGAGGATGTTCTGCCTGATAGAAAACAAACCTGCAGAAACCTTCTGGAAAAACTTATCAAGGTGTGTTTGAATTTAAGAATGGTATTGATTGATTATCTGTAATTACAAGCATTTATGAGGGCTTGGTGTTTTGTCCTTAGGACCAACAGAAGTACCAGTTTGGCAAAAACAAGATCTTCTTCAGGGCTGGCCAGGTGGCTTACCTGGAGAAGCTGCGTTCGGACAGACTGCGTTCAGCTTGTGTCGCCATCCAGAAGACAATCCGCTGCTGGCTTGCTCGCAAAAAGTATCTGAGGATGAGAGAGTCCGCCATCATGATTCAGAAGCATGTACGGGCTCAGCAGGCACGCAGGTGGGTGGATCATTTACAACAGGTCGAGAGGCGCAAATGCATGTCGGAAGTGTGTTTTTAATGCGTTTGTTTTTTGTTTCTCCTTTTAGTTATGTCAAGTTTCTGCGGCAGACCAAAGCAGCTATTGTTATTCAGCGCAACGTGCGAATGTGGTCTAAAAAGAGACGTTTCCTGCAGCAGCGCTCTGCAGCTGTCACTGTTCAGCGTGTTTGGAGGGGCTATTTGGCTAGGAAGCATTACTTCAAGGTAAACTCAAGACTAATTCTGTTTATCATTTTGTGGTCAGAAGAACTTCATTATTTTGACTATTTAACTCAGTGGTGTGCAAATCTTTTGCACTGTGAGCCAGAATTACCTTATTCTTTCTAAGTTAAAATGTTACATAATTGTATTGTAACTTTTTCATAGTGTCCCATATCCTCTCTGTTGCTGATTAGAAAAAAAATTGGCCCCAAAAAGTAGAAAAACTCCTTCCACATTTTGAATATACATTGACTAACAGACTGCTTGCCTGAAAAAAATTTATGAATTTGTTATATTGAAATGTAGAAAGTAATATGTAAAGTTTTATAAAAAGAATCAGTTTAGAAAATACTTTTATATCTTTTTAGAATTTGTTTTAATGTGCGATATAAATTTAATTGTCTGCCATTTTACTTATTTGCTGATAGTTTGCAATAAATCAACTTCAGCTCTGGAAAAAATGAAGAGCCCACTGCACTGAACCCCATTGAAAACCTTCTGTTTTTTCCATCAAATATTGATTTCTAAAAAACACTGATTTCAATATTTTTGAATATTGAAATCAAAAATATTCATGAACATGAACTTGTTTTCTTTGCATTATTCGAGGCCTGAAAGCACTTTGTCTTTTTTTTTTATTTTGACCATTTCTCATTTTCTGGAAATAAATACTAAATATTTGCCTGGAATTTCCAAGACATGTTGTCAATAGTTCACAGAATAAAATAACAATTTTCATTTTACTCAAACATAGACCTATAAAAGGTAAAATCAGAGAAACTGATCATTTTGCAGTGGTCTCCTAATTTTTTTTTCTAGAGCTGCATGTATGACCAGACATACTGTATGCACACAAGCACTTGCAGTGGAATGTTTTTGAGAATATATTTTTTAACTTGACATTTTGTGCTTGTCTGTCTTTCCACAGTTGCTGCATGAGCAGAAGGCTGTGGTGATTCAGAGGATGGCGAGAGGCTGGTTGGCCAGGCAGCGTTTCCGGCGCGCAATGGAGGCCGTCGTCCTGCTGCAGAGCTGTGTGCGCCGCATGAGTGCCAAGAAAGAATTGAAGAAGCTAAAAGTGGAGGCACGCTCAGTGGAGCACTTCAAGAACCTCAACATTGGGATGGAGAACAAGATCATGCAGTTACAGCACAAGATAAACGAGCAAGTGAGTTTTGTAGCACTATATAGAGGAGAGGTCAACAGCAATTTCCTGTTTGCTTTAGGCCCAACTTGCTGATTTTGTTAATTTTTCTGTCCACTTTGTTTTAACTCAACAAATAAATTCTAATCCAGCTGGAGATTTTGGAATTAAAAGATTATACATTGATGCTTAAATAGGAAGCCGTTAATTCAATTTATACTAAATGCCAAAAAATATATATTTTTATGGAGACCGGATGTACCAAGGAAATTTAGACTCCTGTTTGAGTCACTGGTGTCAGGGGGATCAAAGCAAGTTTCCAACTATCAATCTGTATGCACATCAGCCTCAACACCTCCCTTCCTTCCACATTAAAACATGTGGTTTTCCCAGATTCTGTATTTAAAAGGAATTTATTATGCTAAATTAACTTTTTGCACATTTTTATGCTTTCATTTGGTTCTCACCTGCTTTTAAAAACAGCCCGATTATGGCAGTAATTGAATATTTTGATTTCTGGAAATGAGCTGTTTCAAAAACCTCTCAAGTCATCTACCGTTATCTAGCAACCACAGTGACATCCAGCCTGTCACCTAGCAACCCAAGTGGCGTGCCAGCACGTTTGGTCAGCTGGTTTTACTGCTCCTAGAAAGAACAGTTGTTATTGACCATTCAGAAACCGCTTGATGCATTCTTGTTGGTTGTGCAGGAGGCTCCAACTCTGCTTTTCAAAGATGTACAGCTTTTTAATTGCCTATCTGTTTGCAGCCATTTTTAAGTGTGAGTCTAAATGTTGAGTTGGGAGCTTGACCAGCAGCAGGTTATTTGGATTTAAAGTGACAGGACGCCCTAAAAGACTTCATCTTGATTTTGTGCAAAAAATTTAATGATCATGTTTTGATCCTGACCTGTTTAAGGAAGCATAATAGGCCACCTTTAATGCTTAACTACAGAACAATTATTCATACTTAAAAAATACACAATGCAAGAAATGACAACTATGGAAGAGCAGTGGGCTTCAAAACGTGTGTAGGAACTTTGTGGTGCATCATTAGACACAAATATGTGTTTTTCTCTGCAATTTACTCTCTAATCACCTGAAACAATGCTTCTAATAAAACTCTGGGTCATTGGCGTTGTCATATCACATGCAAATCATGTGTCTGTGTCTCCCCCCTGCAGCACAAAGAAAACAGAGAGCTCACAGAGAGGCTCAGTGTTCTGGAGAAGACCCACACTACTGAGAGGGAGAAACAGTGCAGAGAGATAGAAAACCTGCGCTCTTCAGAGCAGGAGGCCAGAGCCAAAGCAGAGAAGGTTCCCTCGCTGCTGGAGCAGCTGTCCTTCCTTCAGGAGGAGCTGGAAAACACCCGCAGAGAGAAGGAGCACCAGGAGGAGCAGACAAAGATCTACAAAGAGCAAACGCAACAGGTAGGCCTTAACCTTTGACAATATCAGGATTTCTTTAGCAGCATATCTGCTAATGATCTGGAATATGGAGAAATTACTTTCACTGACATTCAGACAGATAAATTTAGACTAATTTTCACAACCTTGAAGGCTAAAATGCAACTTATTGTAAATTTGAGGCTTCAAGTTATGTTTATCAAACATTCATCTCTTTATAATAATTCATATTTCTGGCTGTTTTGATGCAAACATAAATGTGACTACAAAGATAGGAGATGTCTTTCATTTAAAAATTTGTTATTATTTCTATTACATACAATAATAACTTAAGCTTTTAGATTTTGATTGCGGGATACAGTATGCCGTGGTAGGAGTGGGCGATATGAACTTAAAGTTTTATCACAATATTTTATTACGCTATTGTGATAACAGTGACAATAAGAACTACGTATGTCTTACTGTTTTAGATAACTGTATGGCTGTGACTTCATGACACAGCAGTCATAGTCCCACAAATTCAAATACTGCTCTTGAAAAACAAACCCATTTAGGACATCAGTCACAAAAAGAAGTGTGATTTGTATCCCCACAATGCAAGCAATAAGTGCATTTAATCTTAACTTTTGTTTATATTTATTGATAACACCTTCACTGAACAAACAGTAGAGAAAAGTAGTAAAAATAAAACATCCTTCAATATGGACAGTTTTAGGAGTTTTTAAACATCAAAAGTTTAAAAACAATTAATGTGAAAACGATGAATCAAAATCTTATCATAAGAAATTCACCTCAAATGATAAACAATCTTTAAAATCCAAACTGATTGATTACTAAAATCATGCACCATGTTCTCTTCCAGAAAATCCATGAACTGAATATGAAGAACAGCTTGTTAAATAACAACTTAGAAGAACTAAACGAGGAATTCTCCATACAAGCTCAGCAGTTGGCAGGTAATGGATCTACTGGATATCTACACAAAAATCTAAGCGTAAGTGTTGGAAATTAAGTAAAAATTAACTTCTTTTACTCAGAAATTAAAACCAACTTGGAGAACACCAAACAGCTGGAGAAAGACTTTACAGAAGAGCGCTCTCGCTACCAAAGTCTCCTCAGCAAGCATCTGCAGCTGGAGGAACGGCACAAGGACCTCAAGGAGGAGATGAACGTCACCATAGTAAGGAAGATTTTCCTTCTTTGTATGGCAACAGAAGCTGATTTGACAGTTTTAAAGAGCTCATATGCAGTGCTTTTAAAAATTTATTAATATTCCTTAAACCTTTTCACATTGCAACCACAAATGTTGAGTGCTTTTTAGTTGGATTTAATTGCAAAGATGTGCACAATTGTAATGTGGAAAACTCTGTTTTTACCAAATTTGCACATGTAACCAGTGAAAGGATTTCCCAATCTTTTCAAACTACATACTCAAGCTCAGTCAGATTGGTGAAAGTGGGCCTGTCCCACTCCAGATTCTCTCTTTTTTATTTTTTTATTTGAAAATATTATTAAAATTCCAAACAATATTACATCCAAACCTTACATTTTTTAAATGTACTATAGATATTTCAATCCAGATTCTAATATCATTTAGGTGTGAACCTAACCCTGGCTGACGTCTTTTGCAGCCTGTAACAAGTTGGATTTCTTCCATGATTATCCTATATTTAGCTCCATTTATCTCTGCTTTCCAGTCCTTGTTGAAGAAAATATTCCCACAGCATGATGGTGCCACCACCATGCTTCACCGTGGTGATGTTCAGTGTTAGTTTTCCAGAATAGTCTCTTTTGCATGTAAGCCAAAATGTAAATTTTCATGTGACGATTGTCTACTACTTTGCGTTCTCTGTAACATACACTGAGGATTGTGGCTGTAACATGGCAAGATGTGAAAAAGTGACATGAATACTTTTGAATGGTATTGTATCAAATTTTATTTGGTCATATAAGTTGGGTAGCAGATCCAAATGATAATAAAAAAACTGAATTAATAGAGAACGTTTAAAACTGATGTATTTAATCCAAGATTCACCCACCTGTTTGCTGCTTTCTCTAGCAAGTAACTTGACCAAGTTATATTTTAGTTTTGTTTTCACTTGTCAAATTATAACATTTCTTCATTTAGAGGAATTATTTAATAATTGTTCAAGCATGACTCTTAATTGGGTTTTATGAGGCTTATTTTTTGAGAAATGTAAATGGATTCCAGAACTATGTAGACATCGCTATATATTAATATTAATCTTGTTTATCTTAAATATTCTTTTTTGTTCCTAATAAGATTTCAAACCAGTCTAGTCACCAGAGGACAGACTCCAACTACAGCAGTAACTCATCTGAGTTTTCTCAAATCCTGAGCTCCACTGAAGATGAAGACAGCGCCATTCAAGCAGAGGTAATCTTTAAAACGTTTATCATCTGCAGATATACAAGTGTGACTTCAGACAGCTTTTATGTGATTTATTTACAAAGAAATGTTTAAAATCCTGATTAGCTTAATTGAGTCGTAATTTATAAGAAATATTTTGGAAAAGAGTTAAAGTTTTCCTTTCTCCTTTATGTATGTAAATACTGTTGTACTCTCCCATTTCAAGAATTTTGCACTTTTCAGATAGCATCGTAAATATGAAATGAATTCTTATTATTTTGTCCTTTATTTGCCTGGTGAAAAAAAGGACTAACTAACTTGCTTTGTTGCTTACTTTACTTAGCTAGCTTACTTAGTTTGCTTACTTTCTGTGCTTACTTTCTTACTTATTTTACTTACTTTACTTACTTACTTTGGTTACTTGCTTACTTACGTTACTTTCTTAGTTACTTTACTTACCTTCCTTACTTACCTACTTAACTTACTTACTTACCTACCTTACCTACTTTACTTACTTACTTACTTACTTTACTTGCATAACTAACCAACCTAACATGTTTGATCAAACATTTTATACACTTAACCTAATTCTCAGTGTGGTTGTTTTAAAAACAAAAATTAATCATGTTATTACTCGCATTCCATCTCTTTTTTTAATTAGAAATGGTACGTTAGGTTGTTCAGATTCCCTTTTGCATATCTAAGCTGTACAGTTGTTAGTGGAAGGAAGCTTTCTCATGCCACATTAAACAAATGTGTTTGGTAGGAAAAATATTTGTAGTGTTTGTCATTTCTAATTTGATCATGATAAAGTTAAACGCTAACAAGCTGTGGCGTCTTCAGTCTGAAGTGAGATGTTTAGTCAACTTGAATATTGACTTTCAGGAAGATAGCACACGTCTTAAATATTTCTCAATCATGAATAAGATTTTTAAGGGTTAAATTGTGAATTGCCTGAGCTTAACCTTATATGCCTTCTTGGTTTGATGAGCTGCAACAGTAGCTTCACTGCAAAACCACATTCTCTTACCAAGTATTTTTGGACTAGTTTTTAGAACAAATGTCTTAGTTTTGTCTCATTTCAAGTGTACCAACTTGAAAGTTATTTTTCAGCAAGATATGTAAGCTTGTTTTAAGTAAATAATTCCTTAATATTGACAGAAAATACTAGTTCCACTGGAATATTATTTCACTTATAGTAGGACATTTTCCCCATGTTGCTAGTGGAACTAGTACTTTTTAAAAAAACAATCAATATTAAGGAGTCATTTACTTCAAACAAGCTCCTATATCTTACTGAAAGATTACATGTAAGTTAGTTTTGTCTTATTTCATGTGTACTAAGACTTTGGCACTATACATTAGAATAAAACACTTGGTAAGAAGTGTTTTTGCAGTGTATTGCTGATATTGGTCCATGTTTTTTATCTTAATATGCAGCTATATGCTCCAGAGCGGATAATCTGCCATAGAGCACGTACAACCCTAGAAATCAAAGTTTTTTTACATGACTGTAAAATAGGATTAGACAGCTTCTGTTCAAGTTCTATAAATATCACAGCTGCTTGATGTGAACTATGCATGATGGAGTAGAAAACATTTCCTTGTGCTTCACAGAAAATATGAGAAATTTCTTTTTGTAATTTACTGCAGTTCTGTCTTCACTTATGTGTTTCTAATCCTCTAGTAGTCCAGTGCCTTAGTTAAATTAATATGATATATTTAATCTAATTAAAGTTTGCTTGTATTTTACCAGGATGAGGTCGAGACTAAAGTGGACCTGCCCATTCTTCTAAAGCTCCAGAAAAGGGTGAAGGAGCTAGAGGGAGAAAATCGATCTTTATGGAAAAAGCTGGATAAAAAAGAGGAGGCCCAACAAGAAAAGGCAAAAGTATGAAATCCCTCTATAAACATTTATCTAAAGTTCATCTGCTTAGCTATTTGGTGTTTGGATCTTACATCATATCTTTCTGTAAAACAAATAAGGAACTGGAGATGCAGACAACTTTTGGCAGGACAGAACTGGACGTAGAAAAATTGAAGGTGTGACTTTCCTCATATGTGATTACTGAATCTGAAATATGCATAAAAACAAAAAAGTAGTTCTAGATTTTTGATCCTCAGCCTGTTTTCTAATGTAGCGGCAAGAGCTGGAGTCTGAAAACAAGAAACTGAAGCAGAATCTGAATGAGCTGCGGAAGTCTCTAACCAGCGAGAATAGCGATTTGGCGCCCCCTGCTGCTGGTACTTTGTCTTATAACATTCTGCTGGAACAACTCAGTTCTTCCAACGAGGAGCTGGAGCTGCGTAAAGAGGAGGTGTTGCTCCTCCGTTCACATATGGTTCGTCAGGAAGCTCTTAAACACAAGGTGAGAAGTTACATGGACTGTATGTGTTTGTTATAATATTAAAATGTAATTAATAAAGGAAATTTTTGTTTAAATAACAATTTAATTCCAGGATTCTGTACTTGGAGAAAGTGTGAAACTGGATCTCGGTGAAATCCACTCATTACAAGATTCTGACAGGTAAGAACCACCTGGCTCTGTTTTTATGCTGCATCCTGCCAAACAGTTTTGAAAATTTCTCAAATAATTTATAATCAATAAAGCAAAAATGCACCTGAAGGAAATGCACGAACTGTGCACGCTCTGTCTTCTAAGATGTGAGAAGCATAACTGAGCAGAATAATTTGTATACCATATAAACTTTATTCTTATGTAAAAATATTACATTAATCAGCCCAAATTATGGAGAATTTCAAGATGTATGCTTTTAATTGTGTTGTATTTATGAATTTAAAGTTAGAAATCATTCTCAGGATTTCTAGCTTTAAATTAAAATATGACAAGAGGCAGAAGCTGACTGAGCTTCATCTGAAGTTAGGAATTTTATTTAGAAACATGTGAATAAAGAGAAGAACCTCTTACACCCATGAAAATTTTAAATAATTCAGTAACTTTTAGTGTGTTTGTGCTTCAACTGCTAACAGATTTTAAGTGCGATCAAACTGAGAAAACAAAGTAAAGAAAAATAAACTTGACAATATGTAATCATGATATGTTTTGTTTTCCTGAGAAAGATTTGTTAGGAAGAGCTTATTAAAACAAAAAAGTCCTCAAGTCTGCCGAATGTCTTCACATTAAGTTACATATTATTTTAGATTAATAGACTGTAACAGTGTTCAAAAGTAAATAATTTTTGCAGCAGGACTGGTTCATTTCTCATTCTTTGTTGCTTTTCTATATATATTTAATATATTTTATTTATAAAATGTTTAGTGTCATTTCAGTATTAAATAACTGCTTGTAAAATGATGTGTTGCAGTAAAATAATTGTAGATTTTTCCTATTTCTCTCTCTTCTCAGTAAATCAGCTGTTATTACTACCTTTATCTTTTCTGGTTTCTTATATGGGAACTCGGCTCTTTCTAATTGGAGATATTAATGTATGTGGTAACTTTCTGATGCTTCTCCTTCAGGTCCACTAATATTCATACCCTGAATGAAGATGGAGAGCTGTGGCTTGCTTATGAAGGCTTGAAAGAGACAAATAGGTAATGATGCAATATCCTGTACATTTATTAGGTTTTATACTAGGGCTCGACAACATGCGTTTACTATCAGTTAATATAAATAGTTATTGATAGTTTTTTTGTTTTAAATATATGAAATACTGTAAAACTGGTCCCGTGACTTTTTCTGTTTTATCCATAGTTTTCAGTCCACACCGTTTTTTATTTTATTTTAATCTGCTATGAGGCACAGAGGCAAAACTTTAAACTGCTGCTGCGCAAGTTACTCTACAGGTTGTTGCTAGGTAACCAAAGAGTGAGTGAGTTGCTAGGTAACTAAAGAATGAGTGAGTTAGTTGATTACACCAATCTTGCTTAGCTGGGCATGAGAGATTGAACAGCTAGAGCCTTTCCTCTGCCTACATCTCCCAGAATGCTGTACGGTAAAATTATCTGTACAATTATTGGATATTCTATCAGACACATTATCTGTTGATATTGATTACCTGTCTATTGTGATATATCTTATTGATTTATTGTCCATCGCTAGTTTATAGCCATCGTAAAAAGACAATGCTAGGATTTTGTACATATTTAATTCATATCTGAGTTTATGCTTTTTTGCCTTTTTGCACATTTTTACTTTGGTTTTATCTTTGTGGACATAGAACGTCGCAGTGGTGTGTGTGGTGTTTTTTTTGTTTATTTGCATGATAAAACACTAGAACAAACTGAGTGAGTGTGTTCTTTATTTTTTACCATGCATTTGATCACGATCCAAACATCCTGCAGGCTTCTGGAGACCCAGATGCAGGAGCAGGAGTGTCTTCACAATGAGAAGTACAGGAAGCTGAATGAGGAGATGAACAAACTGAGGGCTGAAAAGGAGCATCAACAAAAGCTGCTGGCTGTGAGCCTGCTTCTACCCGAAGATGCCCGAATAGACGCAAGCCTGAAGCACGAGATAACACGACTCACCACTGAGAATCTGGTGGGTTTGTTTACTGGATTTGTGATCGCTCTTTCTTCCTTTTTATTACCTCCAACCAAGTTCTGATGTGGCCGTCATTGCTGTTTCTTCATAATGGAATTAAGACGTCGATAAAAATTGGGATTTTGTCATTAATTTATTTTTTCTTTAATTTCAGGAACGAATGGAACAACAACAGAAACAAGATAAAACAATACGCAAATTGAAAAAACAACTTAAGCTCTATATGAAAAAAGTGGAAGATTTAGAAGGTAATCCAGTCGTACTACATTTGAAATTATGAACCCATATCTTTTTAAAAATCACAATCCGGATAAAAAGTAAAGAAAAATTTATCAAATCAATTAGTTTACATTATAATTTATGTCACTTATCCTGTGAAAATGTCTATATTATAACTTATTATTATTGCTGTTATCATTGCTATTATTTTATTATTATCATTAATATCTATTATTAATAATTTTAGGTTTAATTGTTGGTAGCATTATTTTTTTATCATCAGTAATGTAGAGTAATGGATAATAAAAAAGAAATTTTGACTTTTTTCTCAGATTAAAGTCGGTTTGATTTGACATCACAATTAAAAAATACAACCTGGCAGTGATCTGATTGGTTCTCATATTATTTTTCTGTTTCATTTAGCGAACGCTCACCAGACAGTTAGCTCTTCTGGGACAAGCATGCCTGTCCGACCGGTGCACATCGCACGCAAGGAGAAGGAGTTCCAGGGCATGTTGGAGTTCAAGGAGGACGACACGGGTCATTTGCTGAAGAACCTGGTCATAGGTGTGTGTTGTTCCAACAACCCGTCTGTTACATGTGATAAAAGTAGGTCAGGATGTTTCTTGTTTTCACTGACTGTGGTGATTTTCACAGATCTGAAGCCTCGTGGCGTCGCAGTCAGCTTCACTCCAGGGCTTCCTGCCTTCATCATCTTCATGTGCCTTCGATATGCAGACAATGTGAACGACGACAGGAGACTCAGCACTCTCCTCAATTCTACAATCAGCAGCATCAAAGGCGTCATCAAGGTGCAGCATTTAACCTCGATCAGTTGAAAAACAAATGCCAGGGTTTATTACATTAATTTGGACCGATTTCCAGCAAAATCGTGATAAACTCATCTATGTGTTTATCTTTAGACGCGTTGATTAATGCAATGCTAAAACCAGGAAGATAAAGCACATCACCCCAGTTTTAAGTTCTTACACAGGCTCCACTAATCTGGAAAACTGCAAAACAGCTGAAACACAGAGTTCCTTTAAATCAAGGCTTCTCCTTCCCTCTCTTTAGAGTTGCCTTTGATGACCCTGCAAAAATACAAACTCTGTTTTTGTTTAGTTTCTAATGTAAATATCTTGGTACAGTTGAAATAAGGCAAAAATAACTTACAAGTAAGTTTTGTACAAGACAGAAAGCTTGTTTTAAGTCAATAATTCCTTAATATTGATAAAGTTGTATTGATATTTCACTTGGAACAAGACATTTTGTCCACAAGTGAAAAAATATGCTAGTGGAACTTGTACTTTTTTTTATCAATATTGAAGAATTATTAACTTAAAACCATCTCTTATATCTTGCTGAAAAGTTACTGTAAGATAGTTTTGTCTTATTTCTAGTCTCTGAAGATATTTACACTTGAAGTAGGACAAAAATACTTGGTAAGATTTTATGCTTTTGCAGTGTAGTAGTAACTTGATGTGCATTTGCTTGATAAATTTGATGATGTCATTTGACAAACTGTTTTTTTTGTTTGTTCAATAATTGTTTACTGTACGACGTTTTTATGATGTAAAACATTTTGAATTGCCTTGTTGCTGAAATGTGTTTTATGAAGAAACTTGAGTTGATTTTGCTCGTGCAGAGAAAAGGAAATGATTTTGAAGTGGTGTCGTTCTGGCTGGCCAACACGTGCCGGTTAATGCACTGTCTGAAGCAGTACAGTGGAGATGAGGTGAGCATCAGAAGAGTGAAACGTCGCTCCTGCGTTTACGTGCGTCTTAAATAAAGCTGCATAATCATGTAATTAATCTGCCCTGCAGGTGTTTATGGTGCACAACACTGCTAAGCAGAATGAGCAATGCCTGGCTAATTTTGAGCTGACAGAGTACCATCAGCTTTTTGGTGACCTGGCCATTCAAATCTACCGTCAGATCATCAAAAGCATGGAGAACATCCTGCTACCCCTGATAAGTAAGAAGACCGGAGCCCAAACTTAAGCTTGTTGCAATAAATCAATTTATCGCATCAGAAATTAAAATGAGCCCAATAATTTCCATTTGCATGATTGTTTTTTTTCTTGTATCTTTTATTTCTTTCTATCAAAAGTTTCAGTCTGGTCCATTGGTCTGAACTTGACCATTTTTTAAGGGCCATTTTGTGTTAGTTTTATTTTTTGTTTTGTTCATTTATTTTGGATATTTAAAATGTCTCCCAATGTTTCATGTTTGTTAGAAATGAAGATTTAAATAATTGAGTATTACTTCAAAATGATCTCAAAACAAAAGTATTTACCGCAATAACTTCTGTGAGCCTGCTCGAATGTTTATTTTGTTTGTTTTCGTGCACGCAATGAAGCTTTCCTTATCTGAATAACTTTTACTGTACAACTTAAACCTTACAGCCACAAACTTCAATGTATTTATTTGAATTTTAGGTAATTAATTACCAAGGGAACACATAATTATGAAGGGTGAATACAAATACAGACCAAACTTTTCATATTAGTAAATTTAACATTTTCTTTTCCTTCTTAACAAGTATGCCCTGCTTTGTGTTCGTCTATCACATAAAATCCTAATACATTAAACTGAAGTTTGAATGTCAAAATGTGAAAAGTTAAAGTTTTATGAATACTTTTTCGAGGTGCTATGTCTTAAAATCATACTATTGTGTTTTGTAGTACCATGCATGCTGGAGCATGAGGCAGAGCAGGGAGTTTTAGGCTCCAAACCAACAGGCCTGAGGAAGAGGAGCCCCAGCTTCCCTGATGAAGCTTTGACAGTGGAAGTCCTCCTGCAACGTCTCAGCTTCTTCCACACCACCATGAGTCAACACGGGATGGACCCTGACATCATCAAACAGGTGGTCAAACAGCAGTTTTACATCATCAGCGCCGTTACTCTTAACAATCTGCTGCTGAGGAAAGACATGTGCTCGTGGGGTAAAGGCCTACAGATCAGGTAATCACATTAACACTTCCTTATTTTTTTTAAAACTAAACATGAAGGAGGCTACAGAAGAGAGATTTATGCATAATTTAGATTAACAATACATATAAAAATTAGAGTTCTGACAAATTATGCTGCTAATAATATATATTGACCAGTTGGATAGACTTGAACTTCCTGAGATGCTAAAGCTAACAAAGCATGGTGGGCAATATAGACTAGATTGCAATATTTTTTGGCACTATTTTAATAATGTTTATGATTTAAAAATAAAACTATTTAATACTTTATAAGATAAGTGTATGGCTGTGAGTGCATGGCACAGTATTCATAGCACCATAAAAACACAAAAATAGTTTTTGAAAAATATTCCCGTTTGAATTTTTTTTTTTTTCCAAGACGGCATTACTTAAAAAAAGTGCGATTTTAAACTACACACATTAAATTTTTTGGGGTGGGTAAACTTATTGATATGTATTGATATTTTTGTGGAGAAAATGGTAAAAATAAAATTTCTAATAATGCTGTCTATTTTATTTATTATTTAACATCATTAATTGTTTATTTTTAGGCAGTTATGAGACACGGTGGTGAAACCTTAAACTGCTGCTGCGCTAGTTACTCGGCAGGTTGTTGCTAGGTAACCAAAGAGCGAGTGAGTGGAACTGCTTTGAAAACCTAAATTGTAAATCTAATATCCACTTTCAGTTAGAGATAGAGTAAACAGGATACATTTTACACCATTTTGTTTTGAATTTGTAGAAAATCTGCAAATCTGAATCACTTTTCTCCTCCTTGTGTTGTTTTTGTTTACTTGAACTCATTTTAAAATTACGTCTGTTTGTAGCATTTTTTAATCTGAAGTGTCTTTTGTCCTCCTCTCTGGGTGAAGGTACAACGTTTGGCAGCTGGATGAGTGGCTGGGAGAGAAGGAGCTGAGCGACTGTGGAGCGAAGGAAACTCTGGAGCCTCTCATTCAGGCTGCACAGCTTTTACAGATCAATAAAAACACTGAAGCTGATGCCAAAGCAATCTGTAGCATGTGCTCCTCCCTCACCACAGCACAGGTTTGGCATGAGAAAACATTCCAGCTTTTTAATCTTTACACAAATAAATATAACTCAGTTCACTCTTATGTTTTTTTTTTGTTTTTTTTTTACAGATTGTTAAAATCCTGACGTTGTACACTCCAGTGATTGAGTTTGAAGAAAGAGTATCAAACACATTCATCACCACCATTAAAGTAAGGTCTTAATACAGGGGTGTCCAAAATGTGGCCCGGGGGCCATTTGTGACCTTTGAAATGATTTTAATCGGCCCAACCGACCATAAGTCATAACTGATGACCCCAAAAATTTGTAAATTGTTTTTTGTTTTTTTTATAAGGCAACAATGTGAAGCCTTTTTTTTATGTTTCAAAACTTCAAGTATTTATAGATTTTATATTTCTAGATAAAATAGGAAACAATTTATGAATGTTTTGGTCTGAGTAGTTTAAATTTGCCAATTTTGGGCGGGGCAAAAAGTTTGGGAACCACTGTCTTAATCTCTAGACTTTTTTTTTAATCGAGCTTCCATGTAATAGTTCATTAACTCTTTTCTTTTCTTCCTTTTTAGAACCTTTTGAAAGACAGAGCTGAGTCGTCCAACTTGATGATGGACGCCAAGAAAATATTCTCCGTCACATTCCCGTTCACGCCTTCCTCTGTGGCTCTGGAGACCGTCCAGATCCCCGCAAGCCTCAACCTGGGCTTCCTTACACGTGTCTAGAGCTGACCTCTGACCTCTGATCGCACCTTGTTTTTCTAATCCTGTTTACAAGTAAATAAAATGAACCAAAGACTGTTTTCCATCAAAGTTTGTATCTTAAAAAGAGCTGAAATTTATAGATATGTGAATATTGTTTTTTTTTTTTCCCCCTAAGAATACAAACCGACTCAATAGGAAATATGCAAAAAAGTTTCTTAAAGGAGAAACTTTAAAAAAAAAAATAAAGAATTTTAGCATAGAAATGTGACATTTCACCTGTTGACATTAGTATATATATAGCGCTGACTGTTGGCTTACTTACACTCATCATGGATGTGAAGGGTGTACAAATTTTAAACATTTTTCCAGAGTGGAATAAGAATACAGCATACAAATAAATAAAATGTAATTGAATTAAGTTCGGCATACTTAATTTATTTGCTTTTCTGTAATGACAAAATATTTGAGTGAATACATTTAATTTAAGTATCAATTTATCTCAGTTTTTTTTTTTTTACTTGGATCACCTGTTGTGTTTTTTCAGTGTACATCGTAGTGATTTAACTTGGTGTACAAGTTTGAATTTATTGTGGATTTATCTAAAAACAGTCAGGCTTAGTTAGGTGTTATTGCAATTATAACACCTAACTAATGAAGTTAAATGTCTTCTTGAACGTTTTAGAGTTACCACTATAGTTCAAAAGCCATTAATAATCTACTGACATAATTCCTCCTGGATATTTGACTGTCCTTTTTAAAATAATTGGCAGAGTTTGATTTGGTTGGTTTCCTGGCCCAGTGCTATTTTTAAATTTAAGTTCAGTTCGTGAACATTTTAAAAACTTGGCTGCTTTTTTTGTTTCTTTTATTATGAAACCAGTTTTGATGTGTTTGGGATCGTTGTCCTGCTGGAACATGCAGTGGTCAAAGTTTTCCCCCATCTGGTTCTTCACAGCCAGCATTACTGACTGTGAAACAGACCCTCAGCATGATGCTATCACCACCATGCCTGATTGTTAGGTTTAAAATTCTCACTTCTTATCATTGTTGCCAAATAACGTGATTTTAGTCTTGTCTGAAAAGACACATTTTTGTTTTTGTGTCATTTTCCTAGTTTTTGGGGGTTGAGAACATCCCAGTTTATGGGAAAGTGAAATTTTCTTCACCGGGTCATTCTGGTTCTTGAGTTGTTTGACTGAAACTTGGACATAATTCATACTTCAAACTGGATAATTATCCCAAATGCTCATTAAATCTGGTTGGCGATGCCTTCCCAAAGCCCCAACCTTGGACTTCAGCAGCAGTTTTATAATGGTTTACATGTCAGACCAAGCTGGAGAGAAATATTAATTTGAGAGGTGTGCTCCTTTATTTTATCTTAAATGTTTTAAAACATTAATTTGAATGCTAAAATTTCTTTCTCTTATGCTCAACTATAACCTACTACAGCATCCTGCTGTATATCTGAATTTAAAGACAAATTTGTCTATTTCTTTCCCAATTATTAACTACCTGCAATTTTCAAAAAACTAAGGTTTTCTTATTGAAAAACATAAACTAAAACACTACATAATATTTTATATTTTGCATAATGACACTATGCAAAATACGTCACTTTTTGCGTATAATGTATAAATTTTGTATAAGTTATGTTCCATTATCTCCATGCTGATGGATGATTAACGAACCAACTTTTTACTTCTGCCTAAAAGAAAGATAGTAAAACTCTTCCAACTTATCCACGGTTGTTTTGAGACTTTGACAACTTTTATATTTATGATTAAACCCGTTCAGGAGTAAAACTACGTCCTAAATGTTTTTGACTGTGCCGAAGTAATAGAGGTTTGCATCCGGTTTCTGTAGTGGCGAGGATCCTTGATAAAACGAGCACACCCTCAGACTGTGAGACAAGCTTGTCATGAGACAGAGGGGGGCGGAGACAGACAAAGTCCCGAGCAGGTGAATTACAAGCCGGGCAGGAAAAGACGACATTTTCCTGGAGGTTTCAAAATAAAACTCAGGATTCAGTAATCACCTTCCTTACTACTGGATCAAGCAAAGGAAGGATTTGATTCACTCATTATACAGATTTTATATTAAAACTTGAAGGAGGCATCACTAGAGGTAGGTAAATTGTATTAGAGTAAAATTACTTCAACATATTTTTACTCAAATAAAAGTAAAAATTTGCCATCCAAGAAATTACCTGTGTAAAAAAGTACTAAAAGAAGGCAATTCAAGTATTGAGTAACTGATCGGAACGTCTCATTTAATATTTTACAATGTGATCAAAGGGACAAAAAAAAGGTTGCATTCAAATTTGGGAATTTCAAACACTAAAATGAAAATAATACGATTGAATAACAATTATAAAATGACAACTTTTTAAAAAAAAGCATAAAACATGAAATCAATAGTACATTTTATACATTTATACTATTTGGGTGTATCTTTTCATGGGGCATTTTTGGCCAAAATATGTTTGCTCTTCAGTTGGTGAACTTACTTAAACTACTATATAGTGTCCAGAAATTGTATTTTATTATTACTAGTGACTTTAAGGAGATAATAATGTAAGAAAAGTAAAATCAAAGTTATGGTGCTGTGAAAATTCTAAAGATACTTTTTACCTCAAGAAAATGTAATTGGGTAAATGTAACTTCATTGGGTTTTTTTTTTTTATACTTGTTAAAAATAAATAAAAATGACAGATGCAATACATCCAAATACAAGAAGATATTACAGTAGTTCCTCTGGTGGTAAACATACTTTACAGAGAGAATTTAAACAAACCTGCCAAAATACTGCGGTTTTGTACATAATATTTATGCATAATGATAATAGGAAAAAAAACTATCTTAATAATACTTCCAAACACTTCCAATCCAACCAGTGATTAACTTTTTATAACAAGCATCACCTCCAATTTCTTTGGGTACTTCCACACTATTACACTTTTTCTTTTTTTTTTTCAGTTGTTTTTCCATTGTAAAAATAATGAAAAACAATTTTGTGACTGAATTACCGACACCTCCAATCTATGAATGGATGGATTTGGTTGTAATGTTTTTATTTTAAAGTATCTTAGTTCCTTTAGAGGGGCTTTTATTGTGGAAACCCGTCCCGGAAGCATGATCCTACTTCGTGAAACTTGTTTGGTGATTGTTTTATAGTTGTTAGAAACAAGTGCAGTCTCTCAGGGACTTTATGGCAACTTAGAAAGAAAGCACAGGGAAGCAACAGGCGCTAAAAACACAAAGTGAAGCACAAACATGGCTTTATCTGAGCTGTACACAAAGGTAAGAGTCAGCTGTTTATTATTTCTTATACTATTAACATATGTTTGTTGTGTTTGACGTTTTCACAGACATATGGAAACTTTCCCAGTGTTGTGGGAGTGTAACGTATCGTGATTTCTTTTTATTTTTTAGAAAATATAAACATTTATGTACAATTAAATCACGTTAATGCTTACTTTATGGAAACATCTTAATTATCTTTCACCCTTCAAACCATTTCTTCCAGTATAACAGAGTGTGGATACCAGATGAAGGACAAGTGTGGAAATCGGCTGAAATCACTAAAGACTTCCACTCAGGCGATCATGTTCTTGAATTACTCCTGGAAGACGGAACTGTGAGCAAATAAAACGTTTACATGCAACTCTGATGAATCTCTACATGTGAAAATGAGTATCTGACCTTTGACTTATCGTTCTGCAGGATCTCCTCCACCCGGTTGACCCCTCCAAACCCAAACTGCCGCCTCTCAGAAACCCAGACATCTTGGTAGGGGAGAACGACCTCACGGCTCTCAGCTACCTGCACGAACCTGCGGTCCTGCACAACCTCAAAGTCCGATTTGTCGAGTCCAGAATCATCTACACCTACTGTGGTAAGGGTATTTTTATTCCTTACTCCAGTGTCTTGCAGAATTATTAATACTCAGTTTTAAGACACAAAATCTTACTTAGTTTCTAGTGCAAAACTAACTTACAAGTAACTTTTTTAGTAAGATACAGGAGCTTGTTTTAAGTAAATAATTCCTTATTATTGATGAAAAAGTGCTTATAACAAATATTTTTCCATGTTATTAGTGAAATAATCTGCAAATGGAACTACGTAGTACTTTTTAAAATGCAATAAATGCAGCTTTATTTGAAAGCCTAATAGGTTTGTTAGAGAATATCTAAAAAACATGATGCTGTTTAATGAACTAACAGGGAACGGAGACAATCATAATACTGTAGAAAAGTTTAAAGCAGTTAAAAAAGTCAAATAGTTGCAGTGGATGAGCTGCAGAGATCCACAGCTTGGTTTGGAGTATCTGTTGACAGAACAGCTTTTATTTGAGCTGTTCATGTATTTGGATCTTACAAGAGTCAAGATTGTTTAATTGTTGAAAGAAAGTCATTCAGGATTCACAGCAAATATGTAAGGCAGAAAATGTCAACTTCTCATTTCTGGCCACATCAAGACCATAAAACATTTGAGCCGCATTTAGTTGTCTATTATCTTTTACTCTTTAAGTCAAATAAATTTATCCAGTTTTAGATTTTGAACCTAAATGTGAGTTTGTGAAAGATAAACTTACAGCAGTAAGTTGAGTTAACTTTTTATTAATTTAGTCAAACCTCCAAGAGTTGAATAAACTAGAGTTTTTAGGTTAGCACTTAAAAAAACTGGAAGAAGAGACAGACAGGAGTGGGAACTATTTCCCAGAATGCTTAGCGGCATGTTTTTGTCTCCTGAGATGGAAGTGCGTTACATTGATCTGACTCTTGTGTTTTATTAAGGCAAATGTTCATTTTAATGCAATTCTCAGTTAGCAAAGCTTGAGGATAATGTCCTGTTCACACTAAATGTTTCTGAGCTGAATTCATTGGGATGTTTAATAAAATTCATTATCAGATCAGAAATTTTGTTCCTGCAGTTTGAAACAAGAATTTACATTATTCTAAAGTAAAATAAGTTGTTATTTTTAATTTGATATTGAGAGTAAAATAACAGAAATGTGACTCTTTAACTGGGTGAGGGCAGATTTTTTTTATTGCATATTGTGAAATAATTATTTAGTTTAAATTGCAGCATTAAGTTAAAACTCACAATTTAAGATGAATGAAGTTAAAAAACAATGTTTAGACAACTTGTCTCTTGTTGTTAAATCAACTTCATTAACTTTAATTTCTGAGTTAAAACCAAGACAGTTTTCTTGTTGACTTAAATTTCCTTTTCAAGGCAGCAAGGTGGACTTTCATTTTCAAGTTAAACCACCTTCACATGTTTTACAGTGTACTCAGAAAGCCAGTTGTTAATGCATGAATAAATAGGTGTCTCTGCATTCAATAAGTCCTTCTTGAAGATAAATAACGTGAATTAATGTAATTTGGCAGAATGCAGATAAAATCTGCTTTGATTTGATTCATGTTTTCTTTAAGTTTCTATTCTTTCCATCCAGTTTGAGTCAGTTTTAGATATTTTGCTCATAATGAAGAACGAGCAGCAAAATTAAAAAACTCCATCACGGAAATCCCAATAAAATATTTTAAAGTATGTTAAATGCTGTAAAATAACAGAATGGGGACATATTTCAGGTGTGTTATAGATATATTTGCAAACCTCTGTACATCTTCAGTGTTGAGAGAGCTTCCTGGTTGTGGCTCAGCCTCGTTGGTTCCTCTTTTCCAGGTATCATTCTGGTCGCCGTAAATCCATATAAACAGCTTCCTGTCTATGGAGATGCAATCATTCATGCTTATTCAGGCCAGAACATGGGAGACATGGATCCTCATATATTTGCTGTGGCGGAGGAGGCGTACAAACAGATGGCCAGGTAACAAAATGTATAAATCACTTGGAATATAATCTGACTTTTCTGTAAAGTCAGTCAAACTTTCTCTTGATGGAGCTTGAGATCAATATGTAATGGCCAATTTTTGGTTTTGCTAATTTGTTGTATTAGCCAAGAAGAAATACAGAAAAACACCCACCCAAAATGTATACATATATTTAATTATTTTAATCCGTTTTTTAAAAAAAAAACATGTAGTAGGACAAGAAAAAACATCTGCATACATAAACAGGAAAAAATAATAATCATAGCACTGCTTTCCTACTCCTTTCCTTTTGAAAGGAAGCTGAGATAAAGAGAGATAAACAAGAGTGGAAATCAATCTGAATTAAAGAAATCAGATTTATTCCTGAAGGTGATCATTGCTATCAGATTCAGTTTCCATAAAGACTTGAGGGTCATCAGAGTGAAACTGCTCTCACATTTGCTACTCAAATTCGGCTTGATTTTGTTTCCAATTTCATGTGGAAATTTTTCAGAAGTCCATCAGAGTATTTTCTGTTTCAATCAGTTTGATTCTCGTGCTTCCTGTGATGCTTTAGCAATTGAAACTGCATTTTAGAGAACCACCATTCAGCTTCTATGCACCACAAATTTGGAACAAAATTCCAGAAAATTGTAAAACTGCTGAAACACTGAGTTCCTTTAAAGCTTGGCTAAACCCCCACCAGTTTATTGTTGCTTTTGAACCATAATAAATGAAACACTAACCAATATTTTGATGTGGAATGACTTTTGATGACTTAGTATTTTTTATGATGGAAAGCACTTTGAACTGCTTTATTGCTGAAATGTGCTACATGAATAAACTTTATTGATTGATTTTCCCCAACAGGAATCATAAAAACCAGTCCATCATTGTGAGCGGGGAATCCGGAGCTGGAAAAACCGTATCGGCGCGTTACGCTATGAGGTACTTTGCTGTTGTGAGCAAATCTGGAAGTCAGACTCGGGTTGAAGACAAAGTGTTGGCTTCCAATCCGATCACAGAGGTACAATTTTACCTGACATTTTGAAGTAACATGAAGTAGAATAAGCAAAAAATACTAAAAGTTGTTTTTGTCTTCTTTTGTTTTTTCAGGCAATTGGAAATGCAAAAACCACCCGAAACGACAACAGCAGCAGGTTTGGAAAATACACAGAGATCAGCTTTGACAGGAGGTATCGCATCATCGGAGCGAACATGAGGACTTACCTCTTAGAGAAGTCCAGGGTGGTTTTTCAGGTAGGGCAAAAAGCTTTATACAAGCCTTGCAAAAGTATTTATCCCCCCTTAAACCCATTCTCATATTTTCATGCTAAACTCAAAAGCAGAGCATCGTTACTTAATGGAAGGGAACAAATACACTAAAGCTACAGTCACAGCAGGCAAATGCGAAAAATATCCGACTTTTTCACCACAATCTGAACCACCCAATTCCGACCTTTTCACCCAAAAATAATCCGATCTGTGCCACTTCCATGTATTCTATTAAATCGGATACGTATCCGATTGTTTCCAGAGAGTCTGTAGTCTGAACGGTCATGTTTTTTATGTCTTCGATGTGAGACGGTTCATAATTCTGCAGCAGAAAAAACGACGAGCGTAGACAATAACTGAAAATTAATTTTTTTTAAAAAGTATTTCTTTTGATTTGCTTCCTTTGTGTTGATATGATCTTGTGACGATACTGACTGCTCTCAACTTTAAAATTGATCCAAAAATGGCTCCATCCATTATTACTTCAGTAAGATGAGCTTCTGTGTGACGTCTACGTTATTCTTCTGCGCATGCAGGTCGCTTTGGGGATGTAAATCCTTCACTCAAAGGCCTAATTGCAGTCAGATTTAATTAGTAGTATGAAAAATAAATATAATTTCAGTAAAACCAATGTGTGACTGTAGCCAAATTAAACTGCAGATGCATTTCTGTTCGCTACTCCTCTGATTAAATCTAACACAGATGGATTTTATTTGCCTTTTTTTTTGTTGTACAGAGGGAATGTAGTTGCACTGAATTTTATTTAAAGACACCAAAGTGTAGGTGGTGAAAACCTTTTATTTTTCCCCTTCCAATTCATAATGCTGTGCAGCTTTGTGCTGTTCTGTCATAAGATCCCAATAAAAACGTAACTAAATGAGACAAAGGTCAAGTGTGGGGCAATGTATGTGCTGTTCTTTTTACATCATACTTGTAGATATTTTATATATTCATAAGTTTGTTTTGTGTTGTGCTGTTTTATTGTTTTTGTAGGCAGAAAATGAGCGTAATTACCACATATTCTACCAGATGTGTTCGTGTGCAGACTCTGCAGAGTTCAAGCACCTGAGACTGTGTGAGTGTTTGTCCTGAGTTGTTGTTTCTAAAGGTTGGATGCTCAGTGGATCTGAACCCATTAGCTAACAGCTTGAATAATAAAGAATTAATGCAGTATTTGTTTGTGTCTTTTTAAAAATGTAATGTTTTTTTGGTACTATTTTCACAGAAAAACAAGTTGGTTTCACTCTTTTTGTTTGATATTTTGAGGAACTTTGTTGTCTTACTGATTTGCAGTGAGTGCAGATGAGTTCAGGTACACCGGCATGGGTGGCGACATAACTATAGATGGTGTGTATGACAAAAAAGACTTTGAAGAGACTCGACAGACCTTCTCCCTTCTGGGTAAACTCACTTCATATTTAAGCATTTTATTTTTCTACGTTTCTTATGTTTGCCTTAAGATGCTAACTTTTCCCTGACATGCAGGTTTGAAAGAGGACTTCCAGTCAGATGTTTTTAAAGTTTTAGCTGCAATTTTGCATTTGGGGAATGTGGAGATCAGAAGCTCTGGGGACGACAAGTCATCAGCTGCTGTGAGTGCTTTTCAAAATAAAATGTGTTCTGATTTCAGCAGGTGTAATTAAAAAGGTTGGCGCATTTATGTTGCAGCTGAGCGATCCACACCTGGCGGCGTTCTGCGACTTGCTGTGTGTGAGCGCGGCTGAGCTGGTGCGATGGCTGTGTAATCGCCGGATCGTTCTGGTGGCTGAAACGGTCGTGAAGCCGGTTCCTAAAGAGCGAGCAGCGGCCGGCAGAGACGCTCTGGCTAAGCAGATCTACGCACACCTGTTTGACTGCATCATCACCAGGATCAACACGGCGCTGCAAGTTCCTGGAAAACAACACGCTTTCATCGGCGTTCTGGACATCTACGGGTGCAAATAACACTTCCTGTCTTATCTTCCTTTGTGTTTTTTACCTGTTTTCCCTTCATCATTGGATTCTTTTTGCTCTTCTCCTCAGATTTGAAACATTTGACATCAACAGCTTTGAGCAGTTTTGTATCAACTATGCGAATGAAAAGCTCCAGCAGCAGTTTAACTTGGTATGAAGCATATTTTGGTTTTCTGGCTCCAGTGTTGGGATTTATGAGCTTTATGTCATGTCTCCTCCTTTTCAGCATGTGTTCAAACTGGAGCAGGAGGAGTACATGAAGGAGGACATCCCTTGGACTCTGATAGACTTTTATGATAATCAGCCTGTTATTGACCTGATCGAAGCAAAGATGGGGATCCTCGACTTGCTCGATGAAGAATGCTTAGTAAGTGTTTTTGACTTTTTAAACTATTTCTTTTAAATCTCCTGCTGACATTGGAATATTGTTTTGCAGTTTCCCCAAGGAACAGACCAGAGCTGGCTGCAGAAGCTGTTCAACTACCTTGAAGCCAATCCTTTGTTTGAGAAGCCCAGGTTATCAAATGAGGCATTTGTGATTCAACACTTTGCAGACAAGGTGGAGTAAATCAACCCAGAGTTTACAGGATGTCTGTCCTCAAATAAATATTATTTGAACGAGAATTATCCTTATGAATTTGGCAGTCAGATCTTGATTGGTCCATGTGTTTTTTCCCCCCCTCAAGTAGCATAAAGCTCTGTACCAGAGTTAGAATTATAATTTAGTTATATTTCATTGTGAGTTTATGTTTATCTAATTCAGTTTGTTTTAATCAGTTTTTAGAGTCTGTTTGCTAGATTTTCTCAGCTAAATATTGTCCAGTTTCAGTTTAGTTTTTATTAATTCTAGTAACAATTTTTGTTTTTTCATACTTTGGTTAGTTTTTAGTTGCAGAATTGAGGAAGTCAAAGTATTGTATTGTGATTATGCATACATCATTTGGGTAATGATAACTGACTCTGGCATTTTATCCCAACTTTCACTGTCGCTATTTTGCAGACTAGCATAAGTGGCAACAGGATGAATGTGGAGTGCCGTAATTTGTCAAAAAACCACAGCATAACATACATTTCTGCTGAAAAATTTCCAAAAAATATTTACTTTATGTCACTAAAAGTCACTACAGTTACAACAAATGACACTGAACATGTTGGGTTCATCCTTTAAGGATCTCCCACCTAACAAGCATGCTAACAACCTTCTCATCAATAGCTGTCAAACTTTTATATAAATCTTATACATTTTCTAAATAAGTTGTACTGGTGGAAGTTTGCTTGTGGGAAAGCGACAAGCAAAACCTTCCATTTGTGTTTAACTTTCAGTTTCACTTTCAAAAACCAAGCTACATTTGTTCATAAAGTGATTAATTTGATCTGCAGCCCAAAATATATTTTTTAATGCCTGTGTAAGTGTTTGGTGGTGGATTCTGGTCATTTTCTGATCAAAAAAAGCTCCAGTGGTAAGATCATCAGTTTTCATTATCTTCACAGTGAGTTATTTTAAAGATTATCCAGAATGATTTCTCTACTTTCTACCTACTTTTCTGAGGTTTGAAGCCTGTTTTCTTTTTTAATCTAAACTTTGTTTCCTGAGCAGGTGGAATATCAGTGCCGAGGTTTTCTTGAGAAGAATCGAGATGCTCTTTATGAAGAGCTGGTGGACACGATGAGAGCCAGTAAGGTGATCTAAGTTTATAAATAATAATTGCAAAACATGTCGAAAGTCTTTCACAAGCCAGGCAGAGCAGCTGTTTTTCCACGTTTTAACACATTTCCTCTGTTTGCGCCTGTTATCAGTTTTCCTTTCTGGCACATTTCTTCCAAGAGGAGGAGCAGAGCAGAGCGGCCAGTAAAGGCGTCAAAGTTAAATCAGCCAGGCCTTCTGTGAAACCAGCCAATAAGCAGCTGAGGACTTCAGTGGGAGATAAGGTGAGTTTTTGTCATTTATCTAGAATAAACTAAGTTTCTTGTTTGTTTTTTTCTCTGAGCATTGTGATTTGATGCAGTTTCGCGGCTCCTTGTCTTTACTGATGGGAACGCTGAACGCCACCACCCCTCACTATGTGCGCTGCATAAAGCCAAACGATGAAAAACTCCCATTTGAGTATGTTTTTGTGGAATTGTATTTGGAATATTTAGCTCTTTATTCACCAAACTTTCCACATTATTTTATTTTTGTTTTCTTTTTGTTATTTTTGCTTTAGATATGACTCGGGGCGGGTGGTGCAGCAGCTGCGGGCCTGCGGAGTGCTTGAAACTATTCGGATCAGTGCACAGAGCTACCCGTCCAGGTGACTCTTTTTGTGTAACTTACAACACATTTATGTCTGTAAATGCTTTCCCTGGAAAATCTTTTCGTTTTCTTTGTTTTTCAGGTGGACGTACATTGAGTTTTACAGCCGATACAGCATCCTGATGTCACACGTGGAGGCAGATTTCAACGACAAGAAAGAAACCTGCAAAAATGTCCTGCAGAGATTGATTCAGGTTAGCTGTAACTTTTCTGTGTTTCTCAGTATGAGACTTAATATTCATACACCCTGAAACTTTTTCACATTTTTTCATGCTTCAATTACAGATGCACTGATCCACTTTTTTTCTGTATCAGCCAATACAGAAAAACAGCAGTGAATTGACTTAAAATGTTTCTTTTTTCAAACGCAGACATAAATGTGCTGAATTACAGCATAATAGGTCACCTTTAAAGATTAAATTACACACAGAGACAGTAGGGTAGTAAGTACATTTACTTAAGTAACTTTCTTGAAAAAATTTACTTTTTGGAGTATTTTTGCGACCCTGTACTTTTTACTTTTGAGTAATTTTATTATGAAGTATTTCTACTCTTACTTGAGTAAAATTTCTGGATTTTCTGCGCACTGAATGGAAAACAAACATGTTTTAACCAAAGATTCACCAGACACAGACACACACCTGCAGTTTTTGTTGAAGTTTTATGTTACCGATTTTGTTATTTTTAGTCATTTATACAAATTATTGTCATTTTCATACTTAAAATACCAAAATTCATACTTAACTTTGTAATTTGGTTTGTCTGATTCTGTAATTTTTAAGTATTAAATGATTTTATCAATTACTCAGTACTTGAGTAGACTTTTTACCAAATACTTTTTTACTCTTACTTGAGTATTTTTTTTAACTTGATTAAAAATATGTTGAAGTTTTGCTACTCTTACTTGAGTATAATTTTTGGGTATTCTACCCTCCTCTGCACACAGATAGACTTTAATTACTTAATCTGTTACAGTTTTCAGAGAAAGACGGCTGAACACAAATACACACCACACTTTTTTAAAATTGTACAAAAAAACAATTTAGGACCATTTTTCTTTGGTGTTAGTCACTTGAAGCTTTATTAGACCATCTGGTTTTTGTTTTTGCAATACATTATGTGTCTTTTGTCTTCATGTCCAGGACCCCAACCAGTACAAGTTTGGCCGTACAAAGATCTTCTTTCGCGCTGGACAGGTAGCTTATCTGGAGAAGCTGCGTCTGGATCGACTGAGAGGAGCCTGCATGACGATTCAGAAACACGTCCGTGGATGGAGCCGCAGGAGGAAATACCTGAGGATACGAGAGGCGGCCATCATCCTCCAGCAGTACATCCGAGGGAAGAGGATGATCCGGTTAGGGCTCGTCACGGAACGCAGAGTTTTGCTGCGGCACTACGTTGTAAAACTAATCAATCGTTTGTCAAACTTTCAGTAAAATGGTGACCGCTGAAACACTGAAGCAGGGCTGGGCTGCTGTGGTGATCCAGAGACACTGGAGAGGTTACTGCATGAGACAGATCTACCATGTCGTCCAAATGGCCTCCATCACCATCCAAGCCTTCACCAGAGGATGGATGGCCAGAAAACGCTACAAGAAGGTCTGTAGCTGAGACAGAGTTGCCAGATTGGACAGGCTTCCCCCCAGTTGGGCTGCTTTTAAACACACACAACACGCTGAAAAGAAAAGAAGATTTTAGGCTGCTTTTCACAACATTTGGTGGGATTTTAAAAAGATTTCAGAAGAAAATGATTTCAAGATAGTTGTCATTGTGTGGCAGAAAAGCACAAAACTTTTAATTGTAACAACAAATGCCATGTTGTTACGTTTATCTTATTGTTTAACTTTTTTTAGAATCTGTCATATGTTACATTATCAATGATTAGTCATTGATAATTGATAAAAACACAAAACCTCACAAAGTAATTTTGGCCTAGTTTCTAGTGCAAATATCTTAGTACACTTGAAATAAGACAAAACTAACTTATCAAGTGTCACTATAGTAGTATTGTAATTTGTAAAACAGAAATCCCAGGGCAACATCATATTTAAAAGGACATATTGCCACAGAAAACTCAAATCTCATTATGTTCAAAGAGTCAAGTCTGTTGTAAAGGGATCTGGTTCTGGTCAGAATATAATAAGACAACCAAACATGTTGTGGATTATCACCAGACTGAATGCAGTCGATGCTGAAACTGTTTTGGAAACTGTCAGTCTGTTCTGAGATTCTGGAAAACTCTGATCTGTGAAATATGTTGCTCTGTGTCTCTTTATCTAATTTTGCAGATGATTGAGGAGCACAAAGCTCTGGTTCTGCAGAAATATGCCAAAGCATGGCTGGCCCGGCGGCGTTTTCAAACCATGCGCCGCCTTGTGCTTAATGTGCAGCTCTCCTACCGGGTGCAGCAGCTCAGGAAGAAGACTGAAGAGCAGGTGAAATGCTTCCCAAATTATTTCAGCTTTGAATTTTATCCTAGATTACTGCATGTACTATTAAACTTAACATTACTCAGACTTTTGACAGATTTGTGTCTAAATTGAATTTTACCTAGAAGTGATATCGACATTGATGCCTTAAAACCTAAAAAAAAATGGCATAACCAAAAGATAAATCATTAAAAGACCAGGAAACATACAAAGCTGGTCATCAATCAATATAAAATTTCTGATTTCTGTGATGCCAATAAGGATTTTTACATTAATTATTGATTATTTCGGTGCAGTAATCCACTTTTTTCACTTACAATATTGATTCTGATATCAATATCTGAAGTTTAGTATCGGCCAATACCAATCTGATACAGAAAAACATTGCTGAATTTACTTAAAACCTTTTTTTACATACTGTATATGTACTGAAATAAAAATGTATTTGATAACTGCATCAGTACAGCACTCTTAAATCACCAAAAGCTTCACAAGCTTGGTCAAATATTTTAAAACAACACATTTTAAAATGTTCATCCAAAGGAAAATAAATAATAAAAATTAAACCTGTTTAAAACAAAATGTTGACTTGATCAAACATGTCAGAATAAACGTCTACAAACCTTCTTTTAAATGGTTCAGAAAGTGTAATTAGGAATTTTAATTAAAATGTAAAATCAATAATAAAGCATAGAATTAGACTGAGTAGATCAATCCTTATTGATTGGGCACATTTTCACATTTCTTTTTTTTTCAGTGTCGGATATTAATATTATTATTAATATTAATTAATATTATTATTAATATCCGGTGCATCTCTAGTTTCAACTGCATACTTCAGAAATTTGTAAAACAGACCAAGACAAAGTAATTCACATCTCTGAGAAGAGCATCAATAATTTTTAGCATACAATAAAAATAAAATCATAAAAATAAATGTTTTTAACATTGATGGTTTTGTTGCTTTCCTCATTACCTATCAGAAACACACTTCTTGTTTATTGAATGTAAATCTACCAGGTGTATAAATAGTTTTAAGCTTAATAGCAGCTGAGTTTATATTTCTCCTTCAGAACAAAGAGAATCGAGGATTAATGGAGAGACTGACGAGTCTGGCCAGCAGTCATTCCCAAACGATGGAAAAACTCCACAGTCAGGAGGCGCAACTGGAAAAACTAACAAACCTGAAGGCATCTCTGGAGGAAAGAGAAAAGAAAGCAAGAGAAGAGGCTAGCATGGTTAGTTTCAAAATAAATGTCCGAACTTAAAAAAATCTACATAGCTAAATTACATTGATTTGAGCCTTTTATTTTTACTGTAGACAATTAATCAGCTTCAAAGACAATTTGAAGAACTAAACACTGAAAAGCAGAACTTGGAGAAAAAGCTTGAAGTTTCCATCAAAGAGACAAAAGGTAAATAAAAAATGTTAGATTTTTTCTTACACTTAATATTTAAAGTTGTATAAATATACACAGAAAGACCATCGGATAACAGACGAACAATTCAGAAAATATATACCATGTAAAATATACACATTCCTCTTGAATAATAATTATTATTCAAGAAGAAAGTAGTCTAGAAATTAAGGAGGAAGTCAGAAAAAATCTTGTCCAAGAGCTTAAGCTTGGAGACCTAACAGATCGGTACCCTACCCACAATTTTAAAAGCTCTTTATAGTGAGCCTAGTTTATTTGTAATTGACCAGAGTGAGGAATAAGCTATGGGACGAACAGTAAAAAGCAAAAGGCTAAGATTTTTTGAGAATTAACCTTATCATGAGGTAATGTTTTATGCTCCATTTATGACCAGCACTGTTACTATGATGATTACCGCCAAGAACTTCGTCATCAAGATACTTTATAGTAGCGAGCAGTTGTGTAAAACAGCTAATGGAAGTAGCTGAAAGCTGACACAAAATTACTCTGTTTTCTTTTTCTTTAAACAAAGGATAATGTGTAAAAAAGTAAGACATAAAACAAAGGAGACGGGAATAAATAAGTTTATATTTCTGCCTCTCTTTTTCAAACAAATAGTTATCACAAAAATTATATTATTGGATTTGAATTGTGAATGCAGATATATTTGAAATAAGAAAAACATAAATGTTTACCTGCTTTTTATGTGTATTAGGATCTTTGGAGAAAGTCAGAGTGCTCACTCCATCTTTTTTTCTGACAAATTAGTAAATATCACAAACAATGTATCATTATAATTACATGTTTGGGTCGTTGTTTAGCAGAGTTGTTTGTAATGTTATGTTTCCTATTTTATATATTTATGGTTTTCTGGTTTAAAAAATGTTATATTTTATGAGTTTTTGTCAAGTTATTGCAATCATTCAAGCAGTATTTATCCAGAAATAAAAGGTTTGATTTAAGTGTAAAACTTTAACCCTTTCTGTAGATTTACAGCAGACATTGTATGCAATCTTTTTGCCACCTGTATAACCAGTTTTTACATCTTACAGAAAGTTTTGATCAAGTAAAAAGAAACCTCCTGGAAGAGAAAGAGAATGAAGTCCGGCTTAGAAAGTTCGTATTCTTAAAAATGCTAAATAAATCTTCAGCAGGTCAAAGCTGATTAGGCTAATAACTGATTTCCTGGCAGAATTGCAGAGAACAACACTGAGATCCAGAGACATGACCACGAGAAAGAGCTGGAAATCCTGAAGGAGGAGATAAAGAGACTGAAAGAGGACAGAGTGAGTCTGCAGAGGAAGGTTGAGGATGGGGCGCAGGTGAACTCTGACCTGCAGGAACAGGTCATTCAGCTCACCAAGCATGTGAAGGTCATCCCGGAGCTGCGCAGAGATCTGAACAACCTGCAGAATCAGAAGAACAACCTGGACCGTAAGATGAAGGAACAGTCGGAGCAAACAAGAGGTTTCCAGATTTACCTCTCATTTTTCACCACCACTCCTAAAATAAACGAAGCATTTATTTTGACTGAATATTTTGTTGCAGCTAAAACAAAGGAAATTGTAAGACAGCTGCTTGGCGGTTTTGTTGAAGAGGAAAAGCTTTTGGGGTAAACTGGAGTTTAATTTTAAGTTTTCCCATTCCTCCTATTATTTTCCGTTTAAACCAGCAATATATAACTTTTACATTTATATTTTTTTACATATTTGTTGAAACATTATCATGTTGTGACTGTATAATATCCACCCATCCATCCATCCATCCATCCATCCATCCATCCATTTTCTGTTCTCCCTTTGTCCCTAATGGGGTCGGGAGGGTTGCTGGTGCCTTTCTCCAGCTACGTCCCGGGCGAGAGGCGGGTTCACCCTGGACAGGTCGCCAGAATGTCGCAGGGCAACACAGAGACATACAGGACAAACAAACCGATCTTCTGACTAAAATGATGACATTTTTGTGACCTTATCAGTTCATTTCCATTAATGTTTGTCATCCAAAAAAAAGGTTTCAGGAGCAAAAAACGTTTTCTAACAAAGTGTATTAATTAAATGTTGCAAACTTGGGAAACTAATAAGGGTAAGTATGTAAATGGAATATTATGACTTCATTGTGCAAAATTCTTCGTTTCTTTTATGTCCTGATGAAGTCTCTCCCCCTGCCGTTCACTCATTGAGCCCAGATAATCAGGAAACCGATCCAGATGTGAGAACAAGTCATGCATTCTGATGCTCATCTTGCTCCATAGTTCAGAAAATTGGCAACACTTTATTTGACCGGTTGTGAATAAGACATAAATATGACATAACGCCTGTCATGAACATGAGTAAGTCTTCATGAATATTTATGACTGTTGTCATAAAGTGTCATTTGGTAAATCATGACACTTTTAATACAAAGTTGACATTATTCAAAATGTCTTCGCTATGACAACTTGACATTAACCAAGAAATCATAATTTGACATAAATTTGTTGTAAAAGTATTACTGATTAAACTTTTGTTTTAATAACATAAAGCTACATAATTTTTAAAGTTTTGTCATAACGAAGACATTTTGAATAATGTCAACTTTGTATTTAAAGTGTCATGATGTCATGACAGTCTTATTCACAACCCGTCAAATAAAATGTTACCAGAACATTTTACTGTTAACTGGACTCAGCACATCAAAATGACCCTAAAACTGTTTTTTTTTTTGACTGTTGACCATTATTATTTGTCTCATCTTATAATGTCACAACATGGCAACAATTTCGACAAATATACATAAAAAAAATCATTTTTTATGAAAGTTACAAACTTCATTTAGTTTCAAACTGGTTGTTTTTGTGAAGGCTTGTTCCAGAAGACTCTGAGAAGATTTATGAACTGGATGATTTGCAGGAAGCCTTTGAGAGTCTGCAAAAAGCCACCAGGTCTGGAAGTTAACCTGTATTATTTCATTTCTATTTAATACTCGGGTAAAATTACTTCTGCACAACCAAATCTGTTACATGCTAATGGTAGGTTACTGGAAAACCACCAGAAGGAGCAGAGGGAGACGTACGAGTCTCAGATGGAGGGCCTGACTCTGAGAGTGGACCACCTTCAGAACGAGAACAGCAAACTGCAAAATCTTTTCCAGGAAAAAAGCAACATCAACGAGGATATCCGCCAGGAAGTATCGAGGCTGAGCAGTGAGAACTCGGTATGTTGATGTGATCTTCACTTCACAGTCCATCATGACGACTGATGAAATGCAAAACTTTGTGTTTTACTGCAACGACCAGGTCATACCGGAGCTGAAGCTGCAGGTTTCAGAGCTGCACAGACAAAAGCAGGAGCTTGAGACGGTTGTTAAAGAGCAGAGCAGCGAGTTGGCAGGTGAGCTTGATTTTCAGAAAAGTGCATCTCAATAAAGTAGAATATAAAATTTAACCATTTAATTTTTTGCAACATGACAGAAAAAAATATGGAGATCAGCAACATTCTCCATAAGAAGATCACAGAAGAAAGCTCCCAACGCAGGTTAAATTTAAATATACCATTATTTTTCTCAATTATAGCATCAGTTTATAGTTTGATGTCATCTTATTGTATTATAGACATTTTGAGGAGAAAGCCAGGGAGCTGGAGGAGATCAGAGAGGAGCTCCAAGTAAAGATAGAGGAGTTGGAGGAGGAGAATGAACATTTGAAGAGACAGCAGCTGATGGAGGGCGAAGTGAAGAGAAAGCTGAGAGAGGAGACGTCGCAGTTAACAGCTGAGAACATGGTGGGGGTGTGCGTGTGTGTGTGTGTGTGTGTGAGCCTCAGAGGCGGAGTGTGAGTGTGTGAGTTAAAGTTAAAAACAGAAATAAATCCCTTTTCGTAAATTCCAGGACTTAGAGGAGCAGCTTGACCAGAAAGAACGCTGGATTAAGAAACTCCACAGTCAAATAAAGTGCCTTGAAATGTCACAGAAAGGTTGTTATATTTTCTACTTCACAATAGGAAATATGAATACATTTTAATTTCACAGTATTCACTACATATCCTGTTCCTCACACAGCAAAACAAACTCCTGCTCTTCCTAAAGAATATCTTGGCATGTTGGAGTATAAGAGGGAGGATGAAGCAAGACTCATTCAAAACATCATAACTGGTATCCTCTTCCTGCTGATCAGCTTTTATTTTTATTTATTTTCCCAACATTTCAACAGGATAATGATCATTTAAATTTAATTCACAGACCTGAAGCCCAAAGGTGTGGTGGTCAATGTGATTCCTACTCTCCCAGCCTTCATCCTCTTCATGTGCGTCCGCCATGCCGACTACCTGAACGACGACAACAAACTGAAGTCTCTGATGAACGGGATCATCCAAGGGGTTAAAAAGGTCGTCGTGGTGAGGCCGATTTTCACTCCTTACTACTGGATATATGTCATATGTCAGGTTTTACCCCTTTCATAATGGTTGAGACGCAGCTTAAAGTGTAAAAAATAACTAATACAATGTAAACAAATCTTAAATACATCAATATAACGATGAGTCATTTCATGGGAGTGAATGACTATAAAGCTTTTAAACTGTTATTGTTCATTATCATGTAACAAACAACCTCAATGATATACAAAAGCAACAATTTGGCCAACATGTTTAAAAATAAAATGGATTTTCTCTAATCTTTATGAGGCCAGGATGATAGACACACAAATATTCTATTGTTTTTACATTGGTTAATGCTTTTATTTCATTTTGGAGCACTTTGACATTTACACATAAAGTGCATTATAAATAAAATTTATTATTAATGATATTTGGTTCATCGTCCCTTAAAAGATCGAACTTTGACTGTAGGTTATTAAGAAGCTTCTCACATGGTTTTCCGTCTCATTTTTATCATTTCCAGCTTTTAAAGCTTAAACATTTTCGCTCATGTAAAGTTTGGAGCTCAGTTATTGTTGTTTCAGAAGCATAATGCTAGCTCTCTTTATCCTTTCCTGAACCAGTTTTGATGTGTAACTGTGACAATGGTAAAGTTTGAATATTCAATTGTGTCCAAGTTTCAATTATAAAACTATAAAAACGTGTTCAATCAATTCTTGTGTTTGCATTATGGCAGCATTATGCCATTTGATTGTTTTGGTACTGGTGCATTTCACAGAGCGAAGTCAGTGGGCTGTCAAAATTAATGCGTTAGTTAATATTTTTTTAACAGCATTAATTTATTTTAACGAGCAGTTAACACACAGACTTCTGTACTTTTTGGAAGTCATCTGCGCTGCAGTTTGGACGTAACCTCCTTCTCTTTTTCAGCTGTTGATCTCCCGTTTCTTAAAAAGTAACCTCTGAAACGGTGCCACTTCTTCTCCTACTGGGCCCCGTTTTGTGTTTCTCAGAGGCCCGAAATTATTTGACTGTTGTAGACAAATTTTTACATGCAGCTATTCACGACTGAAGTAACACTAAACTATGAGTAGGTAAAAGACATGAAATAGAAGCAGTGATCCCATAACTTGTTACATTCTATTTTAATCAGTTGACAGCCTTAATAAAAACAGGTAGAACTCATTCACGCAATTAATTAATTAATCGTGATTAATTCACAGCAACCATGTAATTAAGCAGATTAATTTTTTAATAATTTCTCAGCCCTAGTAATCAGTCAGAATGTTTCAGATGCATTCTGCAAGGACCAAAATAAATCCAACTTTCATTCCCATGACATGTTGGTGTAAACTCCAAGTCTTTCTTGTTTTTCTAGTAGTTTTTTTTTCTTTCAGGCTCACCACAAAGACTTTGAGTCGTTGTCCTTCTGGCTCTCCAACACATACCGGCTGCTCAACTGTCTGAAACAATACAGCGGGGAGGAAGTAAGAAGTTCCTGCACCGTTCTGGTTCAACCTGTCTGCACTACAGTAGAAAGTTTTGTTTTTGTTGACTTTTTCCTCCGTGTTTTTCCCTCTCTAGCAGTTCCTGAAGCAGAGTACCCCGCGCCAGAAGAAGAACTGCCTGCAGAACTTCGATCTGTCCGAACACAGACAGATCCTCAGCGACCTGGCCATACAAATCTACCATCAGCTCATCTCCATCATGCAGAAGAAGCTCACGCCTGCTATTGGTGTTTTGCACAAATCATTATAATCACATTCTGCTTGTTCTGTTGGGTTGTATTCTTTAAATAACGTGTCAAACATCCGGCTTGCCATAAAGTTTCATGTGGCCCAGAAGGACACATAAATAGAACCTTGACAATAACCGTTGTATGCTTTAATAATATTTTATCAGTCAATTGAAAACAGTTTTCAATTGATTGTTTGATTGATTAGGGCCACAGAAAAAAAAATCAGAATTTTGTTCTTACAGTTTTGACTTGATCAAAAGTCAGAATTCTGAGAAAAATTTGAAAATTATGAGGAAAAAAAGTGAAATTTCTGAGAAGAAAAGTGAAAATTCTGAGAGAAAAGTCAGGATTGTGACTGTTTTTCTCAGGATTTTGACTTTAGTCAGAAGATTAGAGCCAGAATATTTTTTTTTCAGTGAGCCTAATCTTCTCCCAGAGTTTTTACATATATTCTGCTAAATTTCATCAATGTGAAATAATGTTCAGTATTATTTAACTTTAAGAAGAAGAAGCAGAGGCGATTATTTATTCCAATTTTAGAGGTTCGTTAATCAACACATTTTACCACAACCGGTTCTTTCAGAACATTCATAATCTTGATCTGGCCCAAAATAAAAAAGAGTTTAATTCAACACATGCTGCTGTGTTTATCCCAACAGTTCCTGGTATGCTGGAGCATGAGAGCTTGCAGGGGATTTCTAGCATGAAACCGACTGGCTTCAGGAAGCGGTCCAGCAGCTTGTATAATGACTCGGAGACGTACACCATCTCCTCCATCCTGCAGGAACTCTCCGTGTTTTATTCTGCCATGAGCCACCACGGCATGGAGCAGAGCCTGACCACGCAGGCCGTCAAACAGCTCTTCTTTCTGATCGGAGCCACCACCTTCAACCAAATCATGCTCCGCAAAGACATGTGCTCCTGCAGGAAAGGAATGCAGATCAGGTCTGTCGCTTGTTTTAGAAACAGCTGAATAAAGCAGAGAAGAAGAAGGAGAATGTTGATTTTACTGCAGTAACAGCAGAACTACTTCAACATGCTTTTACTCAAGTAAAAGTAAAAAGTTTGCAAGAAATTACTCAAGAGTAGAAAAGTATCTGGTTACAAGGCTACACAATCAGACAGAGAAAAATGTAAACTTATGTCCAAA